>NW_004797457.1:783619-851301 GCF_000002075.1 Aplysia californica | reverse complement strand
GATTGCAGATCGTGCTGAGGGCCACCTAGATAAGAAAAATTAAATTCTAATGATAATGGATGTAAGTTTTGGTAAGTGTTTTACGGCACTCGCAACTACATAATGTCATATGAGTAGAAGATTAGAGGTGTTTCAAGAGAGTAACAAATAGGAGGAGGACAGATCAGGACGACAGATGTTTTATAGAAAAGAAGGCTAGGAGCAAACCGTGCCAAAGCACCCGCCAACCACCTACAACAGATTTAATGAAATGATTGATAATGATAGCAGTATCAGTAATGCTAACAGCTGATTTTCTTTCCACATTGATGATTAATACTATTTTCTGTCAGCAAAATAAAAAGTAGTAGTAGCATGGCCGCAATCGCTGCCGGTTAAATACACTACTACTGTTATTATTGCTGCTGCTGCTGCTGCTGTTGCTGCTGCTGTTGCTACTACTACTGCTACTACTACTACTGCCTACTGCTACTACTACTTCTATTGAACAAAATTGCATTCTCTCAGCTCTCTTGAATTTTTGTTGTTGTGAAAAAGCTGGTGGTGTAAACTTCCTGAAATTAAAATTTAAATTGAGTAGTAACTACTATTATTATTGCTCCTGCTACTAAGTACTACCACCTTCGCCACCTGTAGCATCATCACTATCACAACTTTTCTTTTAAATTCTTTTGCTTGTGCTACTAGATCTAATTGTGTATCTACTCCAACATATAAGAGTTATACAATAAGATGAGTTACTTTGTGTGTATGTTGTGGGGGGGGGGGGGGGGGGGGGGGGGGGGTGGATTTAAATGATAAATTAAATAAGTATTTTACGAGAACACTGTTTATCATCATATTACACTTTATCAGGAAATATTTTAAAGCGAGTGACGTAGAGCCTCTAGAGAGAGAAAACGCTCATCTTTATAAAATTATGACTTTATAACCATCTCTATGTATGTACGCTAATATAGATTATAATAATCTTGAAATGTATCAGTGGGTGTATAGCGTATGCACCTATAGGTGTAGGACACTTTGCGATGCTGTTCATTCTTCTTTTCTTTTTTTTTCTTTTTTTGTTGCATTTCCTATGGATGGATGAAAGAAACTCTCTAATCTCTCTTTTTTAATTTCAGAAAATTATAACTGAAAATCCACAATGACGATGACCTCCTACCAGGGTGCCTTGCGAGGATTTTTGTGTATACTTGCTGTACTACTTCACCATTGTGCAAGACATGTTACTTGTGGTAGGAATTATTTGAATTATTTTCGTAGATATATTTTTTTGAGATGCATGAAGTGCTGATAATTTGAATCATCTTGTACTTTTATATTCTTGTATTTGTATTCTAATTTGAATCATCTTGTACTTGTATTCTGGTTGGTGAACTTTTTGCTAACAGGCCAAAAATAGCAGACCTAAAGCTTATATGCGAGTCAGCGTGGTGGAATCAGGCGCTCGTCAATTTCTGGGCATGTAGAGTTATTGGTATCATCTTAAAGCTTGTTCACCTGTCTTTATTTGGATGAAAAAAATATCCATTTATCTTATACGTTGATATATTTTCAATTGAAGGAGGTGGGGGTCACCTGTTTTTCAGAGGTAAAATTAGTGAGAAAATGGCCACCAAAGATTAGTTATTTCCTCAGCTTAAAAGAGTACGTGGTAACTGAAAATTTACATTTTTGTGCCTTTAATCAACGTTTTTCAGAAAATTCCACACAGAAATGAGTTCTTTAATGAGCATGAAAGGTGTTGTGCCAAAAACCAAAAATTTAATAAATATTCACAAACTTGCGGAAAAATCCAGGTTTCTTTACTTTGATTATTTTGACGAGAGCCTGATTCCACCATGCTGCCTCACATATTGTGAAATAATAGCTTCTATGTGAAGGTGAAAGGCATTTTTCATTTTTATAAATACAGTCGAACATGCTTTAACAGCCTCCTGTATAAGACAATCACCTAAACAAACGCCCCTCCCCCCTCACGTCTTTTTCTCACTTTATAGTGACTCTGAAAGAAGGCCACCTGTCTTAAGGCAGCCACTTTTCTCTTCGGCAAGTCCTGGTCATCTTAGACAATTTCCATCAGTATAGATATACATTCAGACTAGGTTTTTCAAATCCATGGTGTTGACTGTTTTTTATGCCACTCCCTGGAAGATGACAATTATTCTACATTTTCTCTGGAATTTAACTACCATCATTGGCTTGCTTACCAGGTTAAAAGAAGTATAGACATTAAGTAACTACAGTCTAGCATGCACATAGCGAACACACACACATATGAAACAGTCACATAGTGAAACAGGCACTTTGCAAACAAATTTTCTGTTACCGTACCAAATTTTTTCCTGTCCATGTACATTGTATTTTCTTCGTACGGTTGAACCTGCTTTAACAGTCACCTGTATAACTAAAGACATTCACCTGTACACACCGCCACTTCCCATCCCCCCTTTGAGTTTTTTAAACTTTATAATGGCACTGTGTATAACATCCACCTGTCTAAGACAGCCGCTTTTTCTCCTCAACATTGGGTGGCCATCTTAGACAATTTGACTGTATCCACATACATGATATTTAAACGGAATTCACACATAATGAAAAGATTTCCGCGTCACACCAATTTCTCTATTGTATGTGGGCTAAACTGTAGAAGGCTAGTGACTAGGCTAGTGTGTGTGAAGTCAAAATACAGCTGTTTTTTTAGATAAAATATCTTTGATCAGGGTAAATGAATTATGAAGTGACAACCAATTCACCTCCACACAAAAAAATACAGTGCCCCCAAACTATACAAAGATGATGAAATTTGCAAAATAATGTTTTCATTTCAGATTGCCTCCTGCCAGATGTGCCTAGTGAAATATACCCGCTATCATCAATAAGGACCTCATACAGTGAAGGTGCAATCTTTGAGGTTGTCTGTATTCCTCAGTATCTGCCTGATTCTGTTTTCAACCTAGAGTGTGATGTGTCTGGAAACTGGCAAGGGACTTTTCCTAATTGTGAATCTGATTGTAAGTAGAGGTTAATATTTTTTTAGGCAATTTTTTTAACGTCAACTTCTCTGACATGCGAATTGATCTAGTTGAATGTATGTAAATTTTTTTTTCAAAATGATGGCCAAAATCATTGCATTTAGAAGTCCAATTTTCAAACTAAATTCTAATGTTTTTCTTAGCACAGTCTGTGCTGTTCTTTTCTCTAAATTTCAAATTGGTTTGTTTGTTTTTTTGTTTTTTTTTTAATTTCAATTTTTTGTTCTTAATTTTAAATTGATAATCAAAGTCAACACCACTTACACAGCTTGGATTTAAAGCAAAGAAAAATCATGTGCAGTATAACACGGATAGCTCGAATTTGTCGGGACCGGCCACGGTAGATAGAGGAATCCGTAGTTCGAGGGGATACATGAACAGTGTTATGGCATGGATGTGTCAGAGAATCAAGGGAAACAACAAAGATTGCTACTTCAGGGGCAAAACAATAGATCCGGTGACAAACAACCCTTTCTCTCGCCCGCTCCACACAAGCGTAGCTAAGTCAAGTGCCGAGGCATGCGTGTTGAGCAGCGCGCTAGAAATAGCACAGCTAGCTGCTTCTGTGGAGAGGGGGGGGGGGGGGGGGGGGTATTTTACCACCTTGCCTTTTCCCATTTTTCAAAATACAGTCGAACCTGCCCTGACGGCCACCTGTATAAGACGGCCACCTGTACAAACTGCCACTTTCCATTTCCACCCTAGCGTTCTTTCTATATAATTTAACTGTGTAAAACGGGCACCTGTCCAACGCGGCCGCGGCCACAATATTTTGACACACAACCCCTATCACACCAAGCAATAACACCTGTCTTAGACGGCCCCTTAGTGACGCCATTACGTTTTGTCATAAATCATGCTTTGGTCCCTGGCGTTGTTGGCGAGCCATCATAATCCTATCACCTGTCGTTATTTCTACGCATGTTCCGAGGTAGTCCCTCCAACCGATCATGTTGCGTAGGCCCCTCCCACTCTCGACCAATAGGTAACAAATTTTCAGCTGCTGGTGAGGTAAGCATGTGATCCCTCATAACCCATAAGCCCCGCCCAGAACTCACGACACAAATAGCAAGGGAGATGAGTGGTCACTGTTTACCCAGTTTGTAACTAAGTAACCATGGAGGTCAGCATGAACTTGTTACAAAAGCGTCGCTCGTTCTCCGAGTGGTGGCGACCCGTATGTTTGTTTTATCATAGTACTTGGTCCATTTCGTTTTATTGTCACCTTTGCTCAAAAGCAGCAGCAAAAGAACACCCCCCCCCCCCCCCAGGGAAAACAACAGCAACAATATCAACAACAACAATGCGACTACTTTCGGTTGGGACCTCAGAAAGGAATGGTTTGTTTTCTTCATCTTGATCAGTCCTGCCTAAGACGGCCACGTGTCTTATAAGGCCACTTTTCTCCTTGACAATGGGTGGCCGTCTTACACAGGTTCGACTGTATTATTATTTTGTCTCAAGTGCAACTCAAAGGACATTAACTTTAGACCTCTAGGGCAGCGTGATTAGTTTGACTATTCCGTGTTTATGTTCGAGCTTCGCTTAATTTTCTTACAGAGATAAAGAAGAAAAAAAAATAGGACCGTATCTACAGTTTGACGGTTGTATGATTTTTTAGTCTTCTGTGTTCGATCTATCCCCGTGTTATACGGTAGGCGAAATCATTACCCATTATGTTTTGTATCTGTTTTTTCACGTTTGTATTGTATAAAGTTTAAAATATTCTTTATTGCAGACAATGGCGCGAGATGGTGGATACTGCTAATCATCTTGGTGACTATCATTGTTTTGGTTCCTTGCATATTACCAAGAGTCTACTTTCACTTTTTGTAAGTCTACATCTGTATAAGCCTATTGTGTGTGCCTAGGGAAAGGGCCCAGTTGTCGAATATTTTAGATATATTGAAATAAGGGCATATATTTTTGTGACCAATTCAATGTTGAACACACTGGTTTTTACATTTTTCAAATATCTTGAGCAATTTTAGAGACATGCCACATTTTGTAACACAGGATGTAAAAACAAAGTTTGGAGAATACCCCAGTTTCTATCACCTTGTAACCTTCGATGAAGTACAACATGCCACAGAAAAAACTGATAAAAAATATTAAACCTTAAAATGTTATAAATTCCTTTCAATATGCTATTAAGAAATGGTCAAACATATGTTTACTGATGGAACTAAATTTTTTACCAGTTCTCTTAACTCATTCGCTACGCCGAGCCGTAGGGGGGCGGCGCGACTAAAGTGCCGTCAGTACACTAAGCCGCCCCCGGCGGCTTGAGAACCGACGTTCAATTTTAGCTTGGTTTCTATTCCAATCCACATATCCATGTTAAAATAAAGGTCATAATATAACGTTGACTTCCGGGTCAAGCGTTTCCACCGAAAATCGGAAGTTTTGATTCAGTTTTAAAACACGATTTCGAAGTTTATGCGACATTGTTTTATCACGAAGCCCAAATTATAGCCCACACACGAGTCTTAGTACTTTTACACAACAAAATATAACGTTATTTTGCTCACTAAAGAAATGTAGAACTCTTCTTTATAATATTGATACTATTGGACTCAAATTGCCAGTGCACTGTAATTGAGAAATCAATATTTTTGAGTGCTAGACCTAGGCCTAGATCTAAATAGGCAAAATATTTTTTTCTCCCTAAAATCACTATTTTTTGGTGAAATTACTGAAAAAGTACCACTCAAGATACATATAGGTTTATTCCAAATGCAATTCTGAATAATTCCATACAAGATACGAGTGGGTTTTTTTCTGTTTGTGATCCTTTTTTCAAAATTATTAAAAAATTATTTTTTTTTCAATATCGGATGTTATGATCAAAATGTACAAAATTGATGGAATGTGTGTAAATAACCTCACATTTTTCAATATTTTCTTGTTCTATATACAGTTATGGTTATTTTGATGTATCAATAGTATCATTTGACTAGATCTAGGTGCAAACATATTTTTTGAGTTTCAACTGAGATTATTAAATTTTTTTTTTCAAATTTTATCTGCAGCCAATCACAATTGTGTTGCATAATCGCCTCTTACAGGAATCAAAGTTGAAAAATACACAAATAAACAATACAGATGTTTTCTACAAACCATACTGAAAATGTTGGTATATAATATGTTGATATTTATTTGAATTTATGGCCCCAAAGACCTGTGAACTGCGCACTAGTCGCCATCTCAATTCGCCCTCCCGAAAAAAATTCGTCCACAAGCCGAAAATAATACAAAGCGAATGAGTTGAGTACGATTTTTTTACCTTTTCACCCTGTTGCTCAAAAATGGCTTTGCAGACAACTGGGACCTTTCTTCAGGCACACCCCCACACATATATTTATCTAGCCTTGATTTGTAAAAGTGTAATGAAATCTTATTTCAGCGAAATCTTTGTAGTAATATGTTATCTGCAACAAAAGAGGTGCTTGTATTGATTTAAATTAAGATTCAAATGAACATACTGGAAGTTAATGTGGTGACCTAATATTTGGTTTTTATTTTTATTTTACACTCCCATGGGCAAAATTTGAGCGGGAAACAACATCCTAGCAGACAGATGGAGACACGTGATAGAATAATTTAATCACTTGGGAATCAAACTCTTTGTTTTCTGTATCCAGCGTCTAAGACTAAGAGCCTAACCAGTAATCATCAGGCTACAACTGATGCTGTTCCTGTCTGAATACATACCTATGTAGTAATAATTAATAATAGAGAAATCAGAATGCATTACACTTATGTGGGCCTATTGATTTTTACTACTTTTTATTTTTTAAAATTCACATTCTTTCATTGGTAAAGATAAAGTATGATGGGCGGAGGACATATTCCTATGATCTATCATGCAATAGCCAAACTTGTATTACAACAAGGAACTGTATGTAAAATGCTGGTTTCACTGAAACTGCTTTGGGTGTATTTTATTTTTTAAAAGATGTGTAATAATAGTCATGGGTTCAGTAAAAATACATAGTTGGATATCCTGATTTCACCAAAAATGCGTTGGATATTATGTTTTAGCAAAAACATTATAGTTCTTATAAGATTTTAGATCTGTGTCTTTACAGAGGGCTTTGTATGTTGTGATTCTTCTACAGCATTCAAAGTTGCATAATCCTACAATTTTCATGAAAGTTTTTGCATTTGACTTTTTTTTGCATGGTATTTTATCTTTGTGCTTGTTCCTTTTCTTTTGCACTGATAACTAGACTACTGTGTAGATTTTTCATATCGGAAGAAAGACTGTATTCCAGGCCTACATAATCATAGCAAAGTTTTATACAATGTATTTGGTCTTGAGAGTGAGAGTGACTTTCACTGAGTAGAAAAGGAAGGAAATAATGAGGGGGGGTTAAAGAACACCTATACCCAGTACTCTCCTAATGCAGATCTCTTTAACAGCTAAGAATCAATTGGAGTACATTCCTACACAGACATTATGTTATTTTATATAATCACTGAAGTTATTTTACCTTCTCTTGCTCCATCAGTGATGAGCAACAGGTTGAGCGTTTGGAGCTTTTGCACAGACAAAGGCAAGAAGTTGAATTGAAATCATTCAGGCGTGGTGAAGCAGACTCAAACCAGCGGAAGATAGATTCTTTTGGTAAGAATTAGATTAAAAATAAAATGTAATTTTTTTTTTTGTTGCAAAATAAAGTTGTCCAAGGGTATAGAATTTTTTCACTGCATAGATATGTGGAATTTATGGCCTCATAAACGTGAGGCAACGTGGTGAAATCAGGCGCTCTTCAAAATAATGAAAATGAAGAAACTGGCACTTTTCCACCAGTTTGCCAATTTTTATCGAATTTTCGTTTTTTTAGCTTAACATTTTTTATGTCCATTTACTTTAAGAACCCATTTCAGTGTGAATTATATTGAAAAAAGTTAGATAAAGGCATAAAAAAATGTAAATTGTCAGTTTTCACGGACTCTGATGCTTTGTAAAGCCAAACTTTGGAGGCCATTTTCTCAATAATTTTTTCTCTGAAACCAGGCGACTGCACTTCATTCAATGGCAGATATCTCGACATGTACTCAAGATAAATAGGAAATTTTTCCATTGAAAGCAAGACAAACGAACAAGCTTTAAGGTGATACCAATAACTCCAAATGCCCAACAATTAACGAGCGCCTGATTCCACCGTGTTGTGACACAAATGGCTGTTATAGGAAAACCTAATGGTAAAAACTTAAACTGAATGGCTGATTGCAATTTGAAATTTAGTTTATACTGCAAAATGTGCATCCAACGATTTTGGCGGGTCCAACCTCAATTTGTTGGAACCGACAAATGAAAAAAGTTGCGAATGGAATGTGTCTTGAAAAATATCTGAATTTTGACCATATTAGATTGTTGATGGTGGTCATATTATGCAGCTCACTTTGAGGAGCTTTTTTTAAATTTTCCTTGTGTTGGAGGCTCTCTTGAAAATTAACAGTTTGATAAGCAGATATCACTATATGGAGGCCAGATAAATATGTAGCAAATGAATTATGATTCCTCAAACATGCTTTATAAAAGAGGTTGTTGCTCTAAAGTTAAAGAGGTGGTCGTTGTGGTAGGATTTCCAACAAAACACATTTTTCTTTCTTCTTTAGATTTTTCCTTTCCTGATTATGAGACTCGGAACATCCACCCGCGGCCGCTTCCACCCATTAAACAAAAAGGTGCCCAACATAGCACCGGTAAGTACTAGTGCATCCATTACTCTCATGTGAAAAGATATAACTAATAACTCATTTTTTTCAGGACTTACAGGTAGTGCAAAACAGTTTTCTTTAAACTTCTCAACCAATTTTCTTTTTACTGATAATTTTACTGTGAAGTGTATCAGTGTTGAGTTTACTAAATGAAAAAAAGTTTGTTTTAGAAACAAAATTGTGAAATCTTAAGTGGCTTTATTATGTATCTTTACATGCTGCATCACGTACCCCTGTCATTTCACCCATACAAGTATGCCAGTGAGTTTATACTAACTTTGACATATATAACAGAATGTTTGTGTCTCAAACAATTCTTTCATCAAAATTCAAAGATCCTTCACTCAATACTTAAATAGTTACACAACAACATAAGAACGGTAAAGGAAATCATACTGTGATGCTTGGCTCCTGAAAAATTGAAACAAAGAAGATTCTCATGTTATGTTTATAGAAACAAACAACAAGGCAAAAAAGAACCTACTACAGTATAACAAGGATAGCTCGAGCTCGTGGGGATCGACTTTTGTAGTTTTTTGGGGGGGTTTTTGGTAAGTGTTTTTACGGCGCTGGCAACTGCATAAGGTCATATGAGCGCGCGGGGCACACCTAATACTTTTAGTTGGTAGGAAATTTTGAGTTTTGCCCGGGTGGCGGCTGAAGCCTACTCTTATCGATTTTAGACCACCAAGGGATCTTTAACGTGCGCAACTTGCACACGGGCTCTCCGAGATTTTTCGCCCTTGTCCGAGAAGGCTAGGTGTAGATCTTTCCTACCAGAAGATCAGGGGTGTGGCAGCTGTAAGAAGGAGTCAAGAAGTAGCAGTAGAAAGGCTGCAGAAAGAGTCCGGAGCCCAGAGGAGGGGGCAAAGGAGGTGAGAGGGTAGGGGCAGAGGGTAGGGGCAGAAAGAGGAGACGAAATCAGACGACAGAATATTGCTAGAGAGCAGGAAAGGAGGTGAAAGGAGACAATTTTAGAGAAGAAAATTTTTCGGTCGCTACCCGGATTCGAACCCGGGACCTTTGAATGAGAGGCCAACACCTTAACCTCTAGGCCACGAGAGCCCCCTTCTGTTGTTTGAGGGATCTGTAGTTCGAAGGATACATAAACAGTGTTATGGCATCGGCTGTGTCGTCAGAGAATCAAGGAAGGAAATATAAACAATTTGAAATTTGATAGGATAAGTCGCAACAGTTATCCGCCTCTCCCACCTTTGTGAAGAGGGGTGGAGAAGCCAATCGTGTGATGCACAACCCTTCCTCTTGCCCACTCCACTCCAGCCTTGCTAGGCCTAGGCCTTGACACACGTATCGAGCAGTACACTAAAAATAGTACAGCTAGCTACTTATGTGGATGGGGGAAGGTGGTATTTTACCAACCTTGCCCTTTTTCATTTATTTTTGTTATTATTATTTTGTCTCAAGTGCACCTCAAAGGACATTGACTTTAGACCTCTACGGTGGCATAATCAGTTCGACTGTTCCATGTTTTTATTCGAGCTAGGCGTAATTTTCTTACAAAGATAATGAAGAAGAAAAAAACAGGACTGCAGGCACAGTTGGGCATGTGTGATTTCGAGTCTTCTGTGTTCAATCTATCTCTGTATTATACTGTATTTTCAGTTCATTGAAAAGGAAACGCCCTTGTCTGTCTAGATCAATGCTAGATTCTAACTCATTACCATACACCAAATGTTCTAAAAATGTATGTTCCAAGTGTCTGTTATCTTCAGATTTTCTTTTACTTTTTCAGGTGATTCCAAAGTCTACCTGTGATCATCTATTCCTGGTTGTAGGACTGATCACAGTACTTTGGAGAACATCCAGTGTTGGTTCCCAGTGATTGTTACATTCTGGTTTTGCAGTTGAGTCAGGACTCATCTCTTGAAATCTACCAGTTTTTTCTGGACCACAATACACTATTAAAGCTTCCACTGCATTGCTTGCCTGTCATGCTGCTGCATTTTATTGTCCTAAACTGCGGTGATATGGGCAAGTTCTCTTTCCCCATCTTACTGTACGCCATAATTTAACTATCACTATCAGTATCCGTTTCTTTATTACTTTCTTATTATTTTCTTCATGTATAACATGCATTATATTGCATAGTCTATCATGCACAGAGAAAAATTGTTGGGATTCCAAAACCACTTCGTGATGTATAAATTTAGCTATGAATGCGTTAAATTTTTTTCTTTAACTTAAACTTTAAGTACATGTACAAAAAAAAATAATATATGTAAGAAAAAATTCAGGACCTGAAAATCTATTCACTGGGTTCTTGTTTCGCTATGTGTGTGTAAGACTGCATACAGGAAATATGTAGTTAGATCTAAGTGAAAGGCATATATTTTATTGTTACATCTCATTGCTGTACTGCCATAAAATATCAAATCAGGTTCAACATTTTCCTTTCACTTATAAACTTACCTCTCACTCTCACCTTTCACTTTTTTAAAAGTCTCCTCTATCTCGGTAGAAATATCTTTCTGTCACCTTTATTTTTTTATTTTTTATCAAGGCTCTTGTTTCTGTTTTCTCTCATCTTTCATTTTTATTTTTGAAACTCCCATCTCTGTATAATGATGGTTGTAAAAGTTATTATGCATAGTGGTAACATAGCCATTACAGTTACCTGTAACATTCAAATCATATATATTTTTATAATGACTCTTTTACAGTCAAACTTTTCTTAATTTTTTAAATTTGAAGTTGTGGCTCAACAAAATTTGCATGTGTGCTATTTCTTTTTGTATTTGATGCATACATTTTGCCTACAAAGTACTGTAGATATAACATTTACGTAATTTTTTTCATCAGTTGTTTCTGTTCAAAAATAACATATTTTGTCTGTGATATGTTTATGATATTGTCAGATTTGGACCCACCATGGTGAAAATTGACTATTTGTTTTAATTAAATTAACCACAAATTGTTTAAGTTACATTGTCTCATCAGTATCTGGTGCGTTTTCCCAAAAGACTAGTTTGGCTAGTTCATTATGGTATATTAAACAGTTTTTGTAACTTATACACGAGTTCCCTCTTTCATGTCAGTTAGATTTATAACACTGCATACCTTATCTTGAAAAAGTCTCTGGACCATGATGTGTCAGTACATAACAGAATTTGTATAAGTGAAATGGTGCAAGAATGTGTCCAAGTGCAATGGTGTCAGAATGTGTCCTAGTGCAATGGTGCCAATTTCAATTAGGTGTTGACGCAAGCTACAAAATCAGAAAGAGTTAACGCAGACTGATGTCTGTCAGACTCCCAGTCCCAGACAGAGCAACTGTAAAAAAGATACAGATAAATTTTAAGTTTTCTTTCAGACCATGGCAAGGTGACAATAATCAATAATCTAGTTGAAGAACTGAAGGACCTTAAGTAAAACCTTCCCAGTGATTAATCCGAAGCCTTATTATAATTCATATACGGTAACAGATTCTTGAACAGTGGAATCCGCTTCAACCGAAACCTGCAGGACAACCAGATTTTCTTCAGTTTAGCAGCTGAGCTTTTGGTTTAGAGAGGTTGCTCAATTTTAAAAAGAAAAATAAATCTGGAATTATATTTTCTTTCGGGTTACCACTGGAGGCCTACTTGGATTAAGTGGAATCCACAGGATAAATATAAAAAGTTATGAGGAAGGACCTCAATGTTCACCACATCTACTTTGAATCAGAAGGAGTGAAAAGCTCCTCAAAAGTCTGAGGGGAACCTTCCTACTGAGACTATTTTACTTACTTGACTGACAGAACATTAGACTACAGACTACTTTCTCTATACTACATCAGAGTGGTGTTCATTTATTTAAAAATAAAAATATGTAGGCCTACATGTGCACCACTTATAACCAGCAATAATATAGTGTAACAGTCCTTTACCAAACAATGTCCCCCAGCACCCAAAGCATTAAATCCAAGCTAGGTGCTCTATACATAGAGGCCCATAAGCCCGACAGTCTTCACTTTTTAAGCATTGAGACAAAAGTTCAATTCCCACATGAGGAAGATATTAAATCTATTGAATACCTTTGAATGTTATTGCTGGGATATCCCACTCAGTGGGAATAACTAACAGGGTCAAAGCAGCCGACTTCTTAAACTATCAAATTTACACAGATGTGGGGTAAAACGTTCCAATTCAATTTTAAAAACAAGTTTTCAGTGACTCCAGCAACATTTCGAAGAAGCTTGATACAAACCAATATAATACAGTCCGTGCCGGCTTTAAGCACGCCGGCATAAAGCATGTTTCGGACTCAAGCACGCTAAACGGCTCTTACCGAATTTTTGCTATATATATAAATTAAATTACACGCCTTTAACTTTAAGCACGGTAACTTCGGCTTCGGGCACGTTTCATTTACAAGACAGTCAATACTTTCATGATGACCTAATCGAAGTTCGAACAGTCTACACCACATCTGTGAGTGTGTTGTTAAGAAGTGAAACACAAAGAACGCAAGTGATGGACACACACACGCGCGGAGAGGAAGGCAGAGAGATGCACACAGCCACGGGCATGGACATAGGATCTAGCCTAGGGCAAAGCTACTCACAGACAAAAAAATACAAAGAGAGTCGGGAAGACGAGAAAGGGATGCTGGCTGCGATTTCACCTTTGACCATCGCTATATAAACGTTCAGAGAACGTATAGCTCGCTATCCATTAATCCTGATTGTGCATCACGCGCAGGGTGGGATGAAGGCGGTGGTATGAATGTGGCAGGGCAGTGGTACGCACAGGCAGTGTGTAGGCCTAGTGTGCAGTATCATGACTGGCCGTCTAAATTAAGTTTTCGTTTCCCATTCGACCACAAAACAAAAACTAGAGTCTACCATGGCGGGTAAAAATAACAGTGCACACTTTTGCAGGACCGCTATACCCTAGGCCTACTTACAAGGGAAATAGCAGGAGAAATTTTCTACGTATGAAAATTTCTGGATTATGTCTACTTCGCACTCAAGCACGCTTCGGCATTAAGCACGCTTAAGCTTTCTCCCGGTGACCGTGCTTAAAGCCCGCATGGACTGTAAAAATATTTCCCTTTCGTAAAAGATTTGAACACATGTCCTAAGTAGATCATGAAATGTGGTAGCCCCACCACTCCACACTCAATACAACGGGCATGTACATTATGTCAATGTGGGCCTATATAACTATAAAATGAATTTTTATCTCTTGGAGAATTTTAGTACCACAACTTGTAAGGCAGCTTCAGACAGTCTCTGGCATTTGAATTTCTGTTTTACATCCGCATCGACACAATTTTGATTATTTAGAAGGCCGGCTGCTTCAACCCTGCCTTTCAGAGCCAACCGAGGCTGAGAGGGATGCCACATCCCAGCAGACGGACATAGATACTTGATAAAAAACCTCTGCACTCAAATCGAACCTTGATTTACATCTTTTTAGTTTTAGAAAAAGTTTTATGGCTTAGATTGAGCCTAATAACTTGAAACACAATAAGGCCATCTACGAGGGGCATAACAAAAGTTTTTACCTGACCATGAGAGACTAAAAGTAGAAAGCTGAAATTTGGTACTAAACTTAGTCTTTCTTAATGTAGTCGCCTCCCAGAGTTATACATGTTTGCCATCTGTGAATGACCTTGAAAAGACCCTGAGAGTAGAGGACCCTCTCTATGTCAGAAAACCAGCCCTCTACCGCTACTTTGATCTCATCATCACTTTTTTTACACCAAAATTTTATCACAGCATAGGATGGGCAATCAGTTCCATACGGCATGCATCTCCGTAAAAATATCCTGTAGTTACTTGCAAGGCGAGAACAAATATTTCATTACTGCACTGCCCTCAATTTTCTCCATTTTTATGTTGAAACTGGAGAACAACATATCCCCATTCACTTACACTGTGCTGGTCGTAAAACCAGAAATCTGAAATTCCCCAAAATTTAAATGCATTCTAGAAAGATGATTGTTGGCTTTCACCCCAAATTTCAGCTTTCTACCTTTATTCCTTCATGGTCAGGTAAAAAACTTTTGGTATGCCCCTCGTAAGTGCTGAAGATCAGAGGTGTTCGTTTAGTTTTAGTAAGTGTTTTACGGCACTTGCATCACAATAAGGTCATATAAATGATATAGGGAGATAAAGACGATAGATGTTTGATAGGAAAGAAGAAGCAAACCACACCAGAGCACCCGCCAACCACCTAGAGGTGTTACAAGAGAGTAGCAAACACAAAAAAGAAGGAGAAGAGATATATGGATCATTGGTGTTTGAGGAGAGAAGGAGCAAATCACACCAGAGCACCCGCAAACCACCTACACACCTGTGTTCAACAGTGTAGCGCTAAACCATTACAGCCCAGGCTGGAAGTCTTTCTCTTTACATTGAAAAAAGAAACAGGAACAAAATTTAATTAATTTACTATGTAAATCTGCCTAATATTTGGCAATCATTTTATTTAAATCTAAAGACAAAACCACACAAAACATGCAAAGATGTAATATAATAACAGCACAATAAAGTGGTTTAGACGAAAGTCCTCAGACAAGAACAGGACAAATTACAACAAAAAAAACCACAATATTTTTGTCACAATGGGCAAGATCCAGACATTGTTCTGTATTATTACTGGATTCTTTGGAAAAGATACGAATCTTACAATCATAGTTCATAGTCTATACAGAAGATCACAGCTAAAACAAAGTTTGGTACAATAGAACAGTGAGATTTTAAACATTATATTATATACTGCAATAGAAAACAACATTTCGCAGAGAGCATTAAAGTTTAAACACCAGAATTTTCATTTACAATGTGTACACTTAAACAGCTAAAAAAAGCACAATCATATTTTTTAATTCATTTTTTGAGGGGAGTGTCCGTAGTTGGAAACTGACTTTTTATCTACATAGGTGGCAGGGAGAAATGTGTTTGAAACGAAACCGTGATATAAAATGCCAGGTAGGAAAATACCATTCATTTCAATATTGACAAAAACTCAAAATCAGTGGAGAGCCAACAAATAGTTGGTTTTTGGAGTGAACAAGCCATGTGGCCGACTCTGTGCATGACCTGGACGGACAGTCACAGAACAGAATAATTATGTATGTATGTATATATATATAATACAGGCAGCAGTCAAGTAAGCTGCCTCTTCTCCTTACGTTTGTTTTGAGAGCACAGGTGCTCTGCTCTCTTATTCTTTAACGATCTTTTTACTGCAGAGTGCATTTAGATCAATCATATTTTATACCCTGCTTCTATTCCGGGTCAGTCTGTCGGGAGATTCAAACAGGCTTTGCATTGAGCTCAGTACTTCTCAAGTCATGCGTCTACTCTTTAGTATTCCTGCATTTCTCCTCATGGATTCTCTCCTCATAGGTTCACGTGGCTTCAGCAGGTAAAGGCTGAGACAGGTTTATCTATCCACTGAGATTTCATCCGCTTTTTTCAAAACCCTAGCTATCGAGTTCCCGTGAAGGAGCATTGTATATTACAACACAACATATTACCAGGAAAAATAAAGTATCCCAGTAAGAATTGCCTAATAAAGACAACACCGAGGAAAAAAATAAAAAAATAAAGGAAGGACTGCAAAATGGTACAACTGCAGAAATGCTCAAAGTTTAAAATCACGGTTTCTCATCCCTTCTTAGTCAACATGATCCTTTATTTTCAGAGCACTGCTTAAGCTTTCCAGCTTGACAACCTATTATCACTGCTATGCCTAATAAACACCTGCATTCGAAAATAAAATATGATTCTGTTTTCACAAGATAAGAATAGAACATTTCCTCACCAATCTCAAACATGAAAATAAAAAGGCATCATTTCTAAGGCAAAACAAGATTTTACAATCTTACGAGAGCAAATCTCAGTGGGACAGCTTCATCATATGCTTGAATGACATTTAAATTCACAAATTGACCAACAAAAATAGATCGTGTTTGTAATTGAAGTCCACCAAATCTGATATTCTAAATGAAAGATAGCATGTGACCAAAAATTGTTTAGTTAAAAAATAAGATGATGTCATAGTAAGGTCAGTTCTAAACTTGTCCAGTACCAAAGAAAACAAAAATGTGCACAGGAACTTGACAATTATTCCATGGTGTGGAGAAAAAGGAGGATAACTTACAAAAGTAACCGTTTGACAAAGGAAGACGCATTTTACACTAATTCAAGGTTCTTCACTCTGGATGAAAAGTCTGAACTTTGTGCGATAACGTCACAATGAGCTGATATTTTCTTACTTATATAAACCAACCTTTTTTTTTTCAAAAAATAACTAGGAAGCCAAAGATCTAGTAACAAGTTGCTATACAGAGCCGAAAGAACCCTGCTAATACTTCTATACCTTTTCCAAAAACAAGACAAGCTTCCTGTGAGTATGAGTGTGACCTATGAACTGTAACAGCCATTCTCTGGGACTGCTCAGCTTAGATAAACCTCACAACACACTTACTCATCAACTAGCCTCTATTCGGCTTCAACACTAAGATAATAAATAGATAATGTTACTTAAAAGTCTCATTCTCCTTTTTCTCTTTTGGCCAGTGCAATGCTAGTCACTGACTGACCCTCGTTCCTGGCTTTTCTTCCCATTAGGGCCATCAGAGCGGCAAACACAAATGTGAAGCCAACCATCCAAATAGAGCAACGAACTCGAAACTTGTCCAGAGATTTTTTCATCTGGCCACGCCTGCAATGGTTGAAAATGAAAACAGGGAGAATATGATTAAAAAGAGCTTACGATGCTTTTGATAATGCAATATTCTAACCAAAAAAGGGGTAAATATTCTCCTCACTAAGACTATATGAAGAGTTGAAATTATACGACTTCAAAACAGAAGAAGCTGTCATAGAAATTGTCAAATATTAGCAGAGGCGACAATTTTCCAGATAAATCTAGAAATCCTGATGTCTAAAATTGTCAAGTTTTTGTCCAACTTCAGGCTGATCATCATCAAAATAGCCTTGATGCAAGATGTATTACTGTATTTGACAATAAAATCCACTAATTTTGAGTCCCTGATAAAAATTTCAAAGTCTCCTTGGATTTGTCCACATTTCAACTCTATTTTATTATTGCAGCCTCCATTTCGTCACATTTACTTTAAAAATTCACAAATAGATCCTACACTATTTCTGGTTCATTTTTTGACCATTCAAAAACTCAAAGAAAAAACTCCACTTTCGTTTAATAGCCTCGTTTTTTAGTCATTCTAATCGGACATTCTGCCTAAATACAGAAATGCAAACCACAGCAAACACGGGCATTGGGAGCACATTTGGCAATTGAAACGCTGCTCTAGGTGTTAAATGGTTAACTTTCCAAGAACTGGAAAGTTATGATAAAAACAAAATGACAGTTAGCCATACATCATACATGTAACAATAAGTGCGGCAGTCTGCAAAAATCAGAAATTCGTCTCCACTGGACCAGTCAGTGGTGTGTGTAAGTTTTTACACAAGCAGGAAGAAAGACACATACAGCACCAATGAAAAGGACAGGAAAAAAATGATTTATCTTGGTATGTACTTTGTTGGGATTCTAAAAGTAATATAGAGAAAAGACTCCACAGACAATGGCTACCAATGGCATGCTACAGCGAACTTACAGTAATTTTTGCGACACACACAGGTCAGAAATATTAGTATTGGTTTAAAATTCAAATAAAACAACGTCTAGAATTATGCCCTAAAATTTTTGGAGAATCCCCCGAGATCTCAAAATCAACCCAGATTGACCATACCGCCTATTTTTGTCTATATCTCTCTACAACACGTTTTGCGACAAGTTCCTGATTTCTCCAGACCAGCTCACATAAATTGTAAATAAAGAAAATGGAACAACTCACGATATCCGCTCTGGAATATCAGCCACTGCAGGATAAGTCTTGGTCCATACCAGAATTTTTTGTTCAAATGGCGATGGCTTATAAGTACCTTCACCACCTGAGGTAAAAAAGGAAACAAAAGCATTTTGAATTAAAAAAAGACACGAATAAAGACTTTACCACTTATTGATAGAAATATAACTGTACAGCAGCAGTCTACCCCTTTAATGAATATCGGCCTTCTAAGTGGGATAGCACTAAACAGAGTAAGGTGGTAACCCACATTTTCAGTTTCCACTTACTACATATTATTAAATATTATGTTTGGTCAAGAAGTTTAACTAGTTCAAGTCCTTATCTCCTACAAGACACTCCAAGCAGCTTGCCGTCCGAATAGTTGTGCAGCTGAGCTGCTGGCACCTCAGGCCGATTCCTTTATGACAACTTTGATATCATATTGGTTTTTGGCAAAAACTAAACAGGTCCCTTTTAATAATAAAAATAAATAATAAACAGCATTTGTATAGCGCACATCCTTGTTCTGCAGCAAGCTCTATGCGCTTTACACTATATTATTACCCCAGCAGACCTTAGAACACCCAGAAACATTTTCATTTTCCCAGAAAGCATACAGTGCAAGCAGCTAATTAAGCGCTCAAACACAAACTTGACAAGATCTTTCACTGTCTATATAGTTGGGTACCCATTCCCACCTCGGAGAAGTGAGGAAAATTCGAGTAAAGTGCCTTTCACAAGGACACAAGCTCAGGCCCCTGACGGGATTCGAACCCACAACCTTACGTTTGCCAGTCTGAAAGCATAACCACTAGGCTACCGAGCCACAAGTTACAGAGTAACCTGAATTTCTTTCATTAGACGATGAACAATAAAAACTTCTTTTATTTTGACTTCATGACTTTAAGATTTTGTACTAAAAGAGGGCTCGAGAGATAAAAATCAATTAGTAGTAAAAACTAACTACTCAAGTTTGTAAATGGTCAACAGAGGCGTAAGGCCACTGTAAAACTCAATGGCATTCTCCGGTTTTGGCCCGAAGGCCAAGAGTACTGAATGTCGATACTGACTTAAATATTCAGTATCAATGTTTGATCCGAAAGAGAGCAAGAGATGCGCTGCTATTTTTTAGTACAAAATGAGAAGTAATATTTCACTTATCTTTAACAAGGGGGGTTTCAGGGGGGCTTGCCCTCCCGACCAAATAAAATGGAGGGTTTCAGGGGTGCATGCCCCCCCCCCCCCCCCCCCCCGGATTTAACCACAATTTGATGTTTTGCAATTAGGTTTGATTAATGTTATCTCTTGCCCACCGCATATGAAACATCATATCGGCACGTGTGTCGAAAAGTAATCGTTTAGAACCTGAAGTACCTAATCGTCTGTGGAGCCAAAACCCACACTCCATAGTCATCGTTGGGGCCAAAACTGGATTATCTTCCCAACTCAATAGTACAAGGGTACTGAAACTGATAATGTAAGAAAGTACACATTTTATTAATTTATGATAATTTATCATTTTCGTTTTTACAACAATGAATGCAATGACAATAAGGCTATAGTTATTGGTCTAATGCTTGCTTTTCTGCATCAAAGGGTGTGACATAGTACAAAACAAGGTTAACAAGCAAAAGATTCAAGATTTTAGCCATATATTATAATCTCGAGCCATCAAAAATAAAGGATTTATTCAGCATTTTTAAAACAAATATCTTATATATGTCAAACATTAACACTTTTGGCATGGTGATTACTGTTGGTAGGTAGAATGACCTTACAGAGCCAAATTTTAATTCTCTGTACTAACTTGTGAGCGTTACAGTCCTTCTTATGCACTACATTCAGGTCTCCAATATTTTAAGATTTTGTAAAATAAAAAAGGCCTAAAACTCCAACTGTGTACCATACACAGCAAAAATGCCTCTGTAAGGTCATGCCACCTGTACAAACGGCCACTTTCCATTTCCCCCCTTGCGTTTTTTCTATTTAATTTAACTGTGTAAAATGGCAACTGTCCAATGCGGCCATGGCCACCATATTTTAACACACAACCCCTATTAGACTAAGCAGTAACACCTGTCTTAGGCGGTCACCTCAGGGACTCCAATACATTTTGTCATAAATTGTGCATTGGCCCCTGGCGTTGTGGGCGAGCCGTCATAATCTAATCACCTGTCGTTGTTCTTAGGTAGTCCCTCCAACCGATCATGTTGCGTAGGCCCCTCCCACTGTTGACCAATAGGTACCAATTTTCAGCTGCTGGTGAGGTAAGCGTGTGATCCCTCATAACCCATAAGCCCCGCCCAGAACTCACGACACAAATCGTAAGTGAGATGAGTGGTCACTGTTTACCCAGTCTGTAACAAAGTAACAATGGACGTCAACATGAACTTGAGATATAAAAGCGTCGCTTGTTCTCCAAGTGGTGGCGACCCATGTGTTTGTTTTAACATGGCACTCAGTCCTCCTCGTCTGATACATTTCGTTTTATTGTCACCCTTGCGCAAAATCAGCAACAAAATACAAAAACAAAATACAAACCAACAACAACAACAATGCGACTTCTTTCGATTGGGACCTCAGATGGGAATGGTTTGTTTTCTTCATCTTGATCAGTCCTGCCTAAGATGGCCACCTGTCTTATACGGCCACTTTTCTCCTCGACAATGGGTGGCCATCTCACACAGGTTTGACTGTATGTGTATAAAAGACTGTGTGCAAATTTGAATAAATTCTGACAGTTACTTTCTGAAACGTACTCAAAATAGTGTTGCAACCTGGTCAGATAAACAATTCTGAGAAAACTGCAAAGAGAGGTAATTTTTTGTGAAGATTTTCCTATCGTACATGCTACTTCTCTCAAAATGCATTTTCCAGCTACAATCAAACCTGTGTAAAACAGCCACCCATTGTCATTGAGAAAAATGGCCGTCTAACACAGGTGGCCATCTTAGGCAGGACTGATCAAATTGAAGAAAGCAAATCATTTCCTTCCGAGGTCCAAACTGGGGCAGATCTCAGGATTAGGACTGCCGTAAGGCTAATTCAAAAGGGGTTTTGTTTTCTTTTTAAAAAGGGTGGTGGGTGGTGTAAGAAGGGTTTTTTGTTGTTTTGTTTTTTGGTAAGCTTTCCTTAAGTTGCTGATTTTGTGCAAGGGTGAAATAAACTAAATATATGTAAGTAAGACGATGAAAACCGAGTGCCATGGTAAAACAAACTACAAACACATGGTTTGCTACCACTCGGAGAACGAGCAACACAATTTATGCACGAGTTGTGGGCGGGGCTTATATTATGACGGATCACGCTTCCCTCACCAGCAGTTGAAAATTTATTGTTAGGCCTAGATCTTCCAATTGGTCAATTTGGGTAAAACATTCATTGGATGGACTAACAATAACGACAGGTGACTGAATTATGACGGCCCATCCACAGCATGAGGGGCCAATTCAAAATTTATGGCAAAGTCACAAAGCGTCGGGCAATGAGTGACCACTCCTGGCCGCCTGAGGCAGGTAAATTTGACAGTGGGTTGATAATTTAAAATAAAGTGGCTGCGGCCACGTTGGACAGGTGACCGTTTTACACAGTTAAATTATAAGAAAAAACACAAGGGGGGGAATGGAAAGTGGCCGTTTGTACAGGTGGCTGTCATGGCAGGTTCGACTGTATTTATTAGTTTGATAAAGAAATTAGGCTTCTAAAGATGGATTCTTGATATAGAGTAAGAAAATCCAAAATCCGAAAAATGATATTTTTTTCAATATATGTTTTACTGATTTAACTCATTCGCTACGCCGAGCCGTGGGGGGGGGGGGGGGGGGGTGGCGGCGCGGCTAAAGTGCCGTCAGTACGCTTAGCCGCCCCCGGCGGCTCCAGAACCAATCTTCAATTTTAGCTTAGATTCTATTCCAATCCACATATCCATGTTAAAATAAAGGTCATAATATAATGTTGACTTCCGGGTCAAGCATTTCCACTGAAAATCGGGAGTTAAGATTCAGTTTTGAAACGCGATTTCGTAGTTTATTCGACTTTGTTTTATCGCGATGCCAAAATTATAGCCTGGGCACCAGTCTTAGTAATTTTACACAACAAAATCTATCATTATTTTGCCCACTAAAGAAATGTACGACTCTTTTTTATAATATTGATACGATTGGACTCATATATTGCCAATGCACTGTTATTGAGAAATCAATATTTTTGAGTGCTAGATCTAGATCTAGGTCTAGATCTAAATTGTCAAAAAAAAATTTCTCCCCAAAATCACTACTTTTGGATGAAATTACACAAAAGTGCCACTCAAGACATGTATAGGTTTATTCCAAATGCAATTCTGAATAATTCCATACAAGATACAAGTGGGTTTTTTTCTGGTTGTGATCGTTTTTCAAGATTATAAAAACATTTTTTTTTTTTTTCAATATCGGGGGGGCTCTCGTGGCCTTGAGGTTAAGGTGTTGGCCTCTCATTCAAAGGTCCCGGGATCGATTCCGGGTAGCGACCAAAATATTTTCTTCTCTAAAATTGTCTCCTTTCACATCCTTTCCTGATCTCTAACAATGTTCTGTTGTCTGCTTTCAATTCCACTTTCTCCCCCACCCCCTCACCTCCTTTGCCCCCTCCTCTGGGCTCCTGACTCTTTCTGCAGCCTTTCTACTGCTACTCCTTGGCTCCTCCTAACTGCTGTCTTTCTGCCACACCCCTGATCTTCTGGTAGGAAAGATCTACACCTAGCCTTCTCGGACAAGGGCGAAAAATCTCGGCCGTGTGCAAGTTGCGCACGTTAAAGATCCCTTGGTGGTCTAAAATCGATAAGAGTAGGCTTCGGCCGCCACCCGAGCAAAATTCAAAATTTCCTACCAACGAAAAAGTATTAGGTGTGTCCCGCGCGCTCATATGACCTTATGCAGTTGCGAGCGCCGTAAAACCCTATACTAAACAAACAAACAAACATTCAATATCAGATGTTTTGATCCAATTGTACAAATATTATGGAATGTATATAAATAACTGCAAACTTTTCAATATTTTCCAGTTCTATATTCATTTATGGTTATTTTGATGTATCGTTTTTGACTAGGTGCAAACATATTTTGTGAGTTTCACCAAAGATTATTAATTTTATATTTTCAAATTCTATCCGCATCCAATCAAAATTGTGTTGCATAATTGCCTCTTACAGGAACCAAAGTTGAAAAATACATAAATAAACATAACAGATGTATTCTAAAAACCATATTGAAAATATTGGTATATAATACATTGATATTTATTTGAATGGGAGTGTATACAGACCCGGTAACCAGGAACAAAGTCACAAAGTATACAGACCCGGTAGGGGAACTCTTTTGTGATTTCGGAAAGTTTCAGCGCCCTCTTGGCTCAGGGTAAAACTAGGTTCTTCTAGATCTATGGCCTAGGTCTAGATCTAGACCGACAGATATAAATCATTGATCTAATTTCGAGGCTAGCCTAGATCTAGATGTCTAGATCTAAAATCTAGAGATCTAGAATCTAGATCTCAATCTAAATGAAGATTGCAGATGTCTTTTCGATGAACGATCGTTTTTTCCCCCGTTTTGGAGTTGGAGGAATCACAATTTGAAGCAAAGAACAATGTCATAATTTAAATCGAGTAGTCACCCTCTCTCTCTCTCTCTCTCTCTCTCTCTCTCTTTCTCTCTCCTTCCTCTGTCTCTGTGTATCGCTCGCATTTTCTTTTTCTTTGTTTGTCTCTGTCTTTCTTTCTCCCCACCTATTTCCCACTCTATCTTTCTCTCGTTCCCTCCTGCCAACTGTGTCATACATTTTGCTAGCACTTCCCTCTGCTCTCTGCTCTCTCCTCTCTCTCTCTCTCTCTCACACACACACACATTACCGGGTCTGGGCGCTGAAACTTTCCAAAATCACAAAAGAGTTCCCCTACCGGGCCTGTATACTTCGTGACTTTGTTCCTGGTTACCGGGTCTGTATACACTTCATATTTGAATTTGTGGCCCCAAAGACCTTTTAACTGCTCACTAGTCATCATCTCATTCGCCCTCCCGAAAAAAATTCGTCCACAAGCCGAAAATAATACGTAGCGAATGAGTTTTAAACAGTGGATCCCCTTTGATCTAAATATAAAAAATTAAGGCTATTGTTAGGGGACCGTACGCCCCAATAGCGTTTGGCGCTAGGGGACCATACGCCCCCATAGTGTTTGGCGCTAGGGGACCGTACGTCCTTTGTGCTGAGGCTTGGTGTTACGGGACAGTGCGCAGATACGTGCATGCATCCAAAAATACTGGAGGAAAACGGCCAGTTTAACGAAGTTCCTGACGTAAGGAGTTATTACCAAGAGAATGATTAAAATATCTGAATATGATTGTGAGGTATCCTGTGCACCCACATTGTTGTTATGTGTCAATAAAAGAAATCAAAGCGAGGGAGGGGAGGGAGGGAAGGAGGGAGGGAGGGAGGGAAGGAGGGAGAGAGGGAGAGAGAGAGAGAGAGAGAGAGAGAGAGAGACAGACAGACAGACAGACAGACAGAGAGAGAGAGAGACAGAGAGAGAGAGAGACAGAGAGAGAGAGAGACAGAGAGAGAGAGAGAGAGAGAGAGAGAGAGAGAGAGAGAGAGAGAGAGAGAATAAAGCTATTAGATTGAGAAGAGATCATTAATCATGTAACGCCTTGGGTGGAATATGAGTTAAGAGTGCAAATTAAGTTAATAGTATACCAACTTACGCCTATAGTGCGGTCAAAAATGCACGGCGCAACTTATTGTGAAATATCTCCTTACCTATCGAACATAGATTCTCCAACTTTTGCACAGTGACTTATATCAATTTGTCTTAACAGGGGGATATTTTTTCAAACTCCTGCACACTGCATTCTAGAAAATTCCTTAATAAGTACTAATAAAAAATCCCAGTCAATTGTTTCTACAAATTAAAATTTTTTTACAGCTCAGGCAATATTGCTTTTAAAAGCAAGTCTGTCATTTTTTTCCAATCGCAATAGCATGCATGCTTATTGAACGTATGTTTAGGAAACCTTTAGTGTAAAAAGAATGTGAACAAGTGTAATTGGCGAGCTAAGACGTAGGCCATATTATGCGTATGCAAAATGTGTGAGAGAAGCGGGAAGTGCTATGAACAATCACATTTTTCACATGATGGAGATTTATAGGCCTAGTATTTTATATAAATTTATGAAGAACATTTTTTTTTATCGAGCCTCAATTGTTGTGAAAAAATATAATTCAGTTAAGACCTTTTTTTTTATACAAACTGCTGTGCAAAGTATGGGTGACATTGATTCTCCGGTTAAAGAGATATTTGAGGAAAAGTTGAGTCACGAATTTTTGACCGCACTATAGTTACACGACACCTGCGCGCAAAAGTAGTCCAGTTATACTAATGTTGTTTTATTATTAATGTGGACAGGCGTATAATATTATATGTGATGCGCTTGCAAATAAACTTTATTTCGTCTGTGCTTGGTTCACAACCCGACGTTCTGTCAAGTCTCTACAATAGTTTGCTTCGCTTTTCATCTACCTTTTCCAAGCTGTCTTCTTTTTCCTTTCTTTTCTTGTTATTGTTATTGTCACTGAATATGAGTTGATCTTCCGTCTTGCGCGCTATCAAGACTTAGTGCGTGCTCAGGCGTGTTCTCTCACGCAAAAGTGAGTAAATTTGCAGCGTTTACTAGCGTCATTAAATGGGGCTTAGGGGCCTATTTCTTTTAGGTCGCAAAGCTTAAAAATGCACCTGCGCACACACACTATTATCCTACTCATTTTTGTCACAACCATTCCCTTTGTGTAAATTTGTTCATCTCTTTCTTTCTCTCACGAACACCCCCCCCCCCCTCCCTCATCTCTCTCTCTCTCTCTCTAACACACACACACAGACACACACACACAAACACACACACATACTCACACTTTTTCTCCCTCTCCCTCTCCCACTCCTTCTTACTTTCTTTCTTTCTTTCTCTATTCCTTTCTGTCTGTTTTTCACACACACACACACACACACACACACACACACACACACACACACACACACACACACACACACTCTCTCTCTCTTTTCTCTCACTCTCTCTTTTCTCTCTCTCTTTCTCTCTCTCTTTCTCTCTCTTTCCCTCTCTCTCTCTTTCCCTCTCTCTCTCTCTCTCTTTCCCTCTCTCTCTCTCTCTCTCTCTCTCTCTCTCTCTCTCTCTCTCTCTCTCTCTCTCTCTCTTTCTCTCCCTCCCTCTCTTTGATTTCTTTTATTGACACATAACAACAACTTGGGTGCAGACGTGAGCAAATGTCAAAATTTGGTTCACCCACAGCCACTGGATACCTCACAATCGTATTCAGATATTTTAAACATTCTCCTAGTCCTAGTAATAACTCCTTACGTCAGGAGCTTCGTTAAAGTGACCGTTCTCCTCCAGTATTTTTGCAAAGTCCAGATGCATGCATATCTGCGTACGGTCCCGTAACACCACGCCCTAGCGCAGGTAGGACGTACGGTTCCCTAGCGCCAAACACTATGGGGGCGTACGGTCCCCTAGCGCCAAGCGCTATTGGGGCGTACGGTCCCCTAACATGCACAATTAGGCCCTACTAGCTTTATTCTGAGCTGTTGTCATTACTATCACCATTATAATATAAAATGCACTGAGACTGAGTAGCATTGTCAAGTTGAAATTGTTGAGAGCTTTATTGACCATTTCAGTATTTCAGAATTCCTGTTAAAAAAATGCAGAGTCGGTGATAGATACTAGATCTAGATCTAGATCTAGATCTAGGAAGTGGCTATTCTCATCCGGGGTGAGAATAGAACGATCGACCTCTCACCCCGGGTGAGACTTGCGACTGTAGGCTATTCTCACCCGGTTTGAAACAAGACCTGTTTTTCCTAATTTCGGAATACTTTCTATCGATGTGGATGATCAAATTGATAAAAGCCAAGAAAAAATTACATTATAGCACAAAAGTAAGCTAATTTGATCGTCTTCAAAGATGCTATATGACTATTTCACTGTTCGAATCGAGCCGAACTACGCGGGTCGCCATTTTGTTTTGCCCGGAAGTTCTCGCAAGATCTACTCCCCCCCTTTCTCTCTCTCTCTGTCTCTTTCTGAATACTGTCTATCGGTGTGGACGATCAAATTGACCAAAACAAAGTTAAAAAATGATGTTAAAACACAAAAGTAAATTAATATGGTTGTCTACAAAGATGCTACGGCTATTTAACTTTTCGAATCGAGCCGAACTACGCGGGTCGCCATTTTGTTTTGACCGGAAGTTCTCGCGCTACTCCTCTCTCTCTCTCTCTTTCTCTCTCCACTGCCCACAGACAAAATTGTACGCTTTTAGTAGGCTACAGTTATAAATTGTAATGGAACGTTTGTTCACGGCACAGAATTCTACAATTTTTCTGTTATCACAGTGTAGAATTCTGTGGTTTAGGGTGAACGCAACATTGGTTGGCCTAGATCTAGGCTATAACGGTGAACGCGCACCGGGTGAGAATAGCCAAAAGACTCGCCTGCACTATTCTCACCCCGGGTGAGAATAGAGGTGGCCATAGATCTTATATCATGGCCACAGTCACAGCCTACAGTACAGTAGGTTTGAATATTGATTGAATCAATGAATATCCAGCCTTTCAGCTCTGGTTCAATAAAATTACTCACCATCAACTATGTTGTGCCGTTTAGAGAGCAACTGAGGTGTCGATCTTGATCTGCTGGCTTTTTTTGCCATCAATGAATCCCATGTCATGATACTTTTACATCTGCTTTGAGCTGGTTTAGGGACTTCAGGAGAAATCTGTCGCCTCAGTAAATTTATAACTTGAAAATGAATGCTCTTCGTTCGAAACATGTTTGCAGATTGACCGTGAGCCGGTTGACTTGTCGTACTAAAGTCTACTTTTGATTTTACAGAGTTTCAGTTGCAGGATTACAGGATCCCGGATACAGAGATCTTCAGTCTAGTTTTGTTTTCTCGAACAGAAAACAGAGGACATCACGCAATCATGACAAAGTCGAAAGGAGTAGAGTTATCTTATCCTAACGTATCCGTACCGAGCCGCTGAGCATTGAATCGCCTATCTATCTAGATCTATATATATGCACTACAGCTTCGATTAATAATTTGATTTTAGTCTAAATTGAAGTCTCCTTTGATAATTCTACTAATTTCTAGCCTTTCTATATATATCAAACTAGGTTCCCAAGTGTTAGATCCAAGCAAAAGGAATCTGACATCATAGAAATGCATCTTATTGACAACCGGCAACCCATAACCATAGCCAGCAACCAACATATATGACAAAAAACGCCGTGTTGTGCTAATAAACACTTTAGAAGTGAGTGTCTAATTGACTTTTTGTTTTATTTGTTAGCTGCATTTTTCTATCAGAATTAGATCTAGAAAATCTAGTAAGTATTGCTTCGGTGACCATGCATGAACGCGTTACAATTGATGTTTGCTGTGACAGGAATTTCAACATCGAGAGCAAGAACTAGATCTAGCTTTCTAAGTGGGCGTTCTGGGTACTCTAACTCTAGCTGTGTTTTTATATTTTGCTGTAGGCTAATTTTAATTAAATTTAAATAGATCTAGAATCTAGATCTAGGATTTAATCAATTAGGCTAACAGTGCCCAGTCACAGTACTTTCAGGGCTCAAGCTTTGTGACAGTCTTGCAGTAACTCTATAAAGGTATCTTGGAAATTCAAAAAGTAACGTCGTATAGATCATAGGAGAACCCAATGACATCCTTTGTGGAGAACTACAAAATGAGAAGAAAAAAAGGATGCCCTTGGCCTTGGGAAATACAAGGCCTTCAGTTAAACCTCTTCCAAAGCTTATTTTAGAGCCTGGGAGATAACAACCATTGTTAGACTTTCCATTCTAGTCTTCTATTTCATGTAAAGAGACAAAAGGTGACACAACATCAACAATGCAGGACACTTTAGGCCTACTTTGCGTTCATGGCAACTTTGGCCTTTTAAACAGCTCACCAGCCTTTAAATCTCTTCATACAGCTGTGGACATGAAAGTGAGATAAGTGGGCCCAACTGGCTACAGAACAAATGCCACTTTCTGTTGTGGAAAAATAGTGCCCACTGCTGTAACTCTTTAAGAATTAAATGTTCTGTGCGTTGATCTTTTTGCGCAAGCTGAAACCAGTAGGCCTACTCATTATGCACAGAGGTGAACTGATGTTTTAAGAACAACTAAGCAATCTTCTCTCAGTCCTCCTCCAACATCCTTTTCTGTCTTGAATATTTTATGCCCACAGCTCCATACTTTTCCTTTTGATTCTTATAGTTTTATTAACTTTTACAAGTCTTTGAGCTTCATGCTTTGTGGAACCCAAGTTAAGTATGAAATGTGTATACATTTGTAGGCCATATTTATAGCATTTAAAAAGTTTCAAATTACACCTTGCCTTACAAGCGTGAATTACAATTTTAATAAACGAAGAAAAATGGTGTATGAGGACACGGTACAATTGTAGTACAGACAAGCAGCTATGTGAGACTGCGTGGTGAAATCAAGCACTCGTTAAAATAATGGAAGTGAAGAAACTGGCATTTTTCCGCAGGTATGGGAATTTTTATCAAAATTTTGTTTTTTGTCTCAACACCTTTCATGCTCATGAAAGAACACATTTCTGTGTGGATTTTATTATTAAAAAACAACTTTGATTAAAGGCATAAATAAAAGATGTATATTTTCAGTTTCCACGAACTCTCAAACTAAGGATATTTCCGCAACTTTGGCTGTCATTTTCTCGCTAATTTTATCTCTGAAACCAGGCGACCCCACCTACTTCAATTGCCATTATCTTCACATGTATCTAAGATAAATGGATATTTTGTCCATTGAAAGCAAGGCAAATGGACAGGGTTTAAGATGATACCAATAACTCCATATATATTTATATGTGTGCCAAAAATTTGTCGAGGGCCTGATTCCACCGCGTTGTGACTCATATTTAGTATTATGATTAATGAGGAAAACAAGAAAAAAAACAAGAGGCCTATGCAGTTGAAAAAATTAAGTGCTACTTCTACTAAGTGGTATTAATTTTTGTTCTGATGATTCCAGGTGGAAGAATTCTTATCAACTTCAAAGGAAAGATGTTGCAACTTATTTCAATGATCGTCCTTGGTCTGAGTTCTCCCTCCTTCCAAACAAATGATTTACTGGTCTCAAGCCCATCTGGCGTGTTCAAGGGAACTCAGCTAACTGCTCCCAGTGGCCTGAGTTTTGTTGCCTTTAGAGGTATACCATATGCACTTCCACCCGTTGGAGAACTTCGATTTGGAAAACCACGGCCGCATCCGAAATTGGAGGTAGGAATATCGTTTATTAAAAACAATTCTCTTCATTTTTGGGTTTGGGAATTAACAATAGGCAGAATGGTTTTTTTGTAAACTCAAGCAGTTACAGCTTTTATACGAACTTGATTTTATAATACAGTTGCAGGCGACAGTGAATAACATGCAATTACAAAGGAAGAAAACGCAGGAAACAAATCTGTCTTCTTGCCTTGATATGTGCCTGTTCAAGTATGTTGAAAATGTATCAAAACTGGAGTTGAATGAGGCCAGTTACCACACTTACAACCGGAGAAATGTTGGACTATGGTGGGGATGACCCTAGTACGAATCCCCATTGGGGCATTCTTTAATTTGGGTTGTTCTCAGAGCTTTCAAGACTCCCTAAGCTGCCCACTGGACTCATATTATATCTTATAGGAGATGAATGGTACATTTAGGGATCTTGCCTTTACTTTTAAACATTGTCTCAGAGTGTTGAAAGTAGCGATGGACCCATACTGCACTATAACTTATCTCCCTTTTCCTTTTTCTGCCCAGCCAAAGACTCTGCCTTTGAAATAACCTATTTTTGTGTCCAGCAGAGTTGTAAACTACACTAAAGACACTCTTCTTCCTCCTCCTCCTCCTCTTCCTCCTCCTCCTCCTCCTCCTCCTCCTTCTTATACTCCTACACCTTCTCCTCCTCCTCCTCCTAATAACTCTTTTTTTTATCACAGAATGTTTACGATGCCACTAAGGAAGCTCCAATCTGCCTTCAGCCCTCCGGAGTTGACATTGGAAGCCCAGGCCAGGAGGACTGCTTGTATCTCAATATTTTCAGACCTGTTAGACTGTTTGAGGTTGGTCTATGAAAATGTCAGTTAAATCTGTTTGTAATACTGTTTGTTTTTGTGTCCTGTGAATAATAGAACATGTACTGGGATCAAACTGCTGCAATGAGAATAGAAAACGACATCAGCGAATACATACAGATTAAAAGAGGAGTCAGACAAGGATGTGTACTTTCAGCAGAAAAACTCCCACCCCAACATGCAATATCAAAATCAATGATACCACCCTCAATCAAGTAAAACATTTTAAATATTTGGGGACTATTATATCATCAGATGAGAGATGTCACACCGAAATTAAAAGCCGCATTTGCCAAGCAAAAGCAACCTTCCACAAAATGAAACAGATACTCACAAACATCAATCTGTCACTGGAAACGAGAAAAAGAGTACTGAAAAGTTACATCGAGCCAATCCTGTTATAAGGGTGCGAAGCATAGACAATCAATAAACAGCTGGAAAAAACAATTGTGGCGACAGAGTTGTGGTTCATAAGACGCATGCTAGGTATCCCACGGACAGCTAGAAAAACAAATGAAGAAGTCTTGGTTGAAGCAAATTGCAGAAGACAGCTTATGACGAATATAAGAAAGCAACAGGCAAATTTCTTCGGACACGTAATGTGGAAAAAAACATTGGAGAATATTGTAACAGCAGGCAAGTTTGATGGAAAGAGAGGCAGAGGCAGACAGAGGGAAAAGATACTGGACAAGATGACAACATGGCTAGGAGCAGCAAGAACAACAGACACCATTGCTGCAATGCAAGACAGAGTGAAGTCGAGGTCCATGATTGCCCACGCCAGTCGGCAAGGCACCGGATGAGGATGATGAATAATAGACATCTTCTTCTGGCGCTCATATGACCCTATGCAGTTGCGAGCATCGTAAAACTTCTACTAAAAGTAAAAGACATCTTCTCTCTATGCTATATTCTTTGTCCCAATATTGTTTAACTCCTTATCTCCGGCAAGTAGCTCGCAGCGGCTGATAGTGGTCAGAAGTGCGTGCCGATCGGCCGCTGGCAACTTCAATGTCAAATTACTTTTCGGCAATTGCCAAAAACAGGTCTCTTTTACCGGGAGTTCATTTTTTAGACGAAGAACTATCAAAATTGGTTCACTTGTTTTGTTTTGATTTAATGAGCAATCTAGTTACGTATATATTTATGTCACTTTTAGATTTCATACCAGAAGAGGGCCCTGGCATTGTGGGATTAGCCCCCCCCCCCCAACCTCGGAGATAAAGAGTTAAGTTGAAGTGAGCATTGCTTTGTGGTCAAAATCCACTCCGACATTGCGACAGTATTTTTTTGTTTTTATGATCTGTAGAACCAATATAAGCTAAAAATATATTTGTTTTCTAATTTGAAGAAACCTGTGACTCTGTGTGACACCATCATACAGTCCGTGCCGGCTATAAGCACGCCGGCTTAAAGCACGTTTCGGACTTAAGTCAAGCACGCTAAACGGCTCTTACCGAATTTTTGCTATATAAATTACACGCCTTTAAGCACGCTTCATTTACAAGACAGTCAATACTTTTATGATGACCCATCGAAGTTCGAACACAGTCTACATACTGCAGCAGTGGAGTGTTGTAAGAGAAACACAGAGAACGCAAGTGATGGAGACACACACTCACACGGGCGGAGAGGAAGGCAGGGAGATGAACACAGCCGTGCGCGTGGACATAGGATCTAGCCTAGGGCAAAGTTACACACTGACTAAAAAATACAAAGAGAGTCAGGGAGACGAGAAAGGGAGGCTGGCTGCGATTTCACCTTTGACCCTCGCTATCCGATAATCCTGATTGTGTATCACGCGCGAGGTGAGATGAAGGCGGTGGTATGAATGTGGCACAGCGGGCAGTGGTACGCACAGGCAGCGTGTAGGCCTGCTAGTGTGCTGTATCGTGACTGGCCTTCTAAATTAAGTTTTCATTTCCCATTCGACCTCAAAACAAAAACAAACAAGCAAACAAAAACTACCATGGCGGGTAAAAATAACAGTGCACACTTTTGCGGGACCGCTATAGGCCTACTTACAAACAAAGGGAAAAAGCACAGGAAATTTTCTACATGAAAATCTCTGGATTATGTCTACTTCGCACTCAAGCACGCTTCGGATTTAAACACGCTTATGCTTTCTCCCGATTACCGTGCTTAAAGCCGGCATGGACTGTATAAAGTACTAGTTCAGCTGTTGTTATTATTTTATTTTATTTTTTATTATTATTATTATTGTTATATATTATTATTATGTATTATTATTATTATTATTATTATTATTATTATTATTATTACCACCATTATCTTTCAGCTTGCATTGGGATAGAAAAAATGTATTGATATTTAGAAAAATTGTTACTTTCATTATGTCATAAAGCCTGTGTCGCAAAATGAGACAGCTCTTACTGTTTTGTCATTTAACAGGGGCTTGTTAGTTGACTCTGAAAAATATAATATTTTGTGTTAGATCACTGTTTTCGTCCATTGCTTGTTCACTAATATGGACCCAACCCCAGCTCTTGAACTGATTAATACTTTTTGTCCACTTAAGATAAAGCTATGCATAAATAACTGATATAGGCCTACAATTTATGCACAAATTTGTAGAAATCAATATCAAGTTGACTAATTTCCCACATGTTCTGGCTGTCTGAATTTCCGTTGATCACCATATTTTCATTTCCATTATTGCAGAAAACCAATCAAGGTCTGAAAAAAGTTTTGGTGTACATACATGGTGGTGCCTTTTTCATGGGTTCAGGCAATGAATATGTTCCTGGTGATTTTGTTGCTCAGGTAGGTACCAATACTTACATTAAACATCATTTGATTCTGATCTTTTGAACTCTTATTTTCCAAACAAATTTAATTTTTTTGAGTTATGTATGTCTTTTTGTCTGTGGTATTTATTTAATGATATGGTTGTTAGTCATGTCAAAGAAACACATGATTTTGTTGTGTTTCCTTGGAAGGTCAATTGATTGTTAATAATTTCAGAGTAAGTGACTTGGATGTGGGTGGTTTTCTACATATTTTTCAGAAGCTCCATACAACAATTTAAAAAACTGGTAAAGGCACTTGCACATTTAATTAATTTTCTGATATATTGGAGGGGGGAGGGGGAGAAAGGTTTTGATATATAGATATATCTTTGTTTGAAGATCTAATGTCATCACCATCCGAGTACAGCCATAGTTGCTGTCCTGCACTTCAAAAATGCGTTCTGGGTCCTCTCCCCTACCTGTTGACTCCTCTTCCTCAGTTGCCCAGTTTTTCTTCAAGAGTGTCACTCACTGTTTTACTGCCTTCTAGTTCTAGGTTATCAGAATATTTTTTTCCACCGGAGTTGATGCGCATGTCCATTTTAAACATTACAAAGCCTTTCTTTTTTTTTCTACCGACAGAAGACGCGTATGTTTTTCAGGTCAACATGTTTCTCTTTTTCTCAAACAACATCCTGCGTGTTTGCAGGGTGATGTCATTGTGGTCACACTGAACTACCGGCTGTCGTGGCTTGGGTTTCTCAAAGGGAACACTCCACAACTGCCCGGGAATCAAGGATACTGGGACCAGCTGATGGCTCTACAGTGGGTCAAGGACAATATCCAATCTTTTGGAGGAGATTCAGACGATATAACTTTAGCTGGACAGTCTATGGGAGGAGAAAGTGTTTCAGTGTGGAGCATTGTCAATCAGAGCAGGAATTTATTTACGAAGGTGAACTGGGTTGTCAATTTGTACATTTATTTTGTGGGGAGTTTTAGAATTATAAAGTTCTCATAATTTGCAAGTATTTAGATTAACATGTTTTTGTTGTAAACTGACTTGTTAACAGTGATATTCAAAATAACTTCGTAGTCTTCATCAAACTTATTCAAGACAGCATTTGCAACAGCTTAGGAATAACTTCTCTTTCAAAATGCTCCCCATAAGTAAGAATTTTTCACATATATACTGTGAAGTTGAATTGTCATATTACATGTGTACATGTACATGTTACTTAAAGTCTGGTGTACCATTTTCTTGTAGCTATGCCAATCGGGCTTCTGCGCACGGTGAAAATTTGGTCCCTGTTTGCGGGTGAATTTTTGGACCAGGTCGGAACGATAGCGACTTACTTTCTCGAGCTCGTTCTGCGCTATTTCTTGACTAATGTGAAGGAAACTTGGCAACCAATTAGAAAATAGGGCAAACTAATGATATGTGGAAGTCGAAGTTCGTACACATAAATTAACCTATACTTTTGGTGTCGGAAACACTTTCGTATCGGATACACCAAAAACTTTAAAGAGTCCGATATTCGACGCCGAGATGGTAAGAGATCCATCTTTCCTCCATAGTGTGTTCAAATCTGTGTCAAGTAGTTGTACAGAATTTATCATAAATGCACGACTACCCCCCTGTCAAAAGCGGCATCGCACGGAGACCGGCCATTTCCCCCTCACTCCCAATGCAAATGTGTGTGACCTACAAATCCCTGCTTGACTATTCCGAGCCTGTTCATTGGTCACTTGAAATAGAGCAATGGCGGGCGCCCGCATCCGGTTGTTTTTCTTTCTGTTCCCCTGTAACCTGGCAATGGGGGTATTTGGGGTGTTCGCGTCTCAACGGGAAAAAAGGGGTTTTAATTGAATTAAATGATATATTATGGTTGGCATGGTCTAAAGTCGTCAAAGAAAGCTTTGCCATTATTAAATCACGCTGCCAACATATTCTTAAAGATCCCATGTTGTGATACAATGCTATAAATAAAATGCTCTCATCTTGACACCCCTTTTTCGCAAAATCGAAATTTGTACACCAAAATTTTAATTATAACAAAATAACTACGAAATGGTTAGTAAATCCGACTGCAGAAATGATTTCTCCACCCAAAAACACATTGGGTAGCCAAGTTTCTCCTTAGCAGTCCAGTTAATTACTGAGATATCGTCGATTTTCTTACCGCAGCTGCTACTACATACATGGTCCACTTTTAGGAGTATTAATTGTGGGTCATCCATATTTTGCCAACTTTTACAACCCAATAACTTTTTTACTTATGAACCGATTCTTAAAATTCAAAAAGCATTATTCTTAGAAATGAAAACTCTTTCTTAGGTACCAAATAAAAAAGGCCTAAAGCGAAAAATTAAATTTTCATTGGGATTGCTATTTCTTGTTATACAATTTGGCACACACATAGCGAAATTGACTGGACACAAAAAATCTTTTCATTATGATGTGCAGATTTTACTAGGTGCATGTTTTGAAAAAAAAAGGTCACACATGTAAAAGGAAAAAATGGGGACCCACATGAGTGCTTGACTGTACTTACACAGAAAATACTACTTTTCCACGTAATCACTAACATTGTACCACAAATTTCAGGGAATTGTGATGAGTGGCACCATCTTCACTTGTCCCTCCACTCAAGGTTCATCCGATATTCTCCTAGACCTTCTTGTAGACAGAGTTGGATGCAGGCCAATGAATCAAGATGCCAAGACACTTTCTAAGGAGTGGTCAGAGGAGGAAGTATCGAGTGTTATAACTTGTCTGCAAAGCCTCCCATCTGAGACGTTCCAGTTGCCTCCTGAAGGAAGCCTCACAAACAAGTTTACAAGTATTGATGGAGAGTTGTTTCCTGCATCTTTTAGTGAACTTGTGACTGATGTTAAGTACTTATCTGACGTTGGATTCTTCTCAAAGTCTTTTCTTGTTAGCCTGACCAATAATGAAGGTGCTCCATTGACTAATGGAATTTTTGCAGCAGAAGGAGGTAAGCTTTACAGAATGCATTGTGAGTTTATTTTATGTAGCATCTTGGTGGCTATTATGGTATTGTTTTTATTTTCAAGTAGCTTGAGTGTTTTTTAAGATATGCAAGTAAATGCTGTCAGTAAATTTCAAGAGTAGAATATTACATCGAGTATGTGGAAAGATATACAGTTGAGTTTGCTTTAACTAAAAATCTGAAAACCGCAGTAAACCGAATGAAAATAAATTTACTTTATTGGGTGATATTTTCAGACCTGCCACTCTTCCCAATTTAATCGGGATATTCCAATTTTTTGCCATAAATCTCAAGCATTCCAATTTTCCCCGATTTCGATTGCGTGTATCCCTTTTTTTTTTGGTGTCGTCTGTTGCGTGGGATTTTTCCTAAAAACTTTCTCTGCCTTTTTCTCTGTCGCGGGAAGCACCTGTTAAACCTTTTGTCAGCAGGAACTTGGAGCACTATTTTCCTAAATATCAATGCCAGATTTAGTAGTTAACTTGCCCCAAGTTTTGTTGGATCTTTGCTCCCACGTTTTATTTCAACTATAATGGAAGTAGTATCGAGTTGGCATTCTGACTTGGTACATTCTCAAGATCTAAGCTACTCTCGCTTATGTTTCCACTCAGAATTCTCCGATGATGGTCTAATAACTGTTTCAATTGAGAATACAAATGATCAATATTATTCTTACTTCTGCTGTTACTTTTTTTAAAACTTTGTCCGAGTTCTGGTTAGTTGGAGTAAGGCCTATCATCAAGACCCATCAGTAGGACTGTTTCAATCGTGCATTCACATCACGTAACATGACTTTGACGTGCGACTTCGGCGCGTGTGTCGGGGCCCGTCCGTTGACTGGGTCAACTTCAGTTCATATGCACACTGGTTAAAGCATCTTTAGGGATTTATATCGGAGAGGGGGAGGGGGATTGTAGACACTTGGACTAGGAGTACTTGACTTAATACATCAGGATTTTTTTAAAACCGACACACACACACACACAGAGGGATATGCATGTATATACATGAATTTAAGGAAAAACCTGTGAAATTTTAAACAAAATTTGCTGTCACCTTGGTGATTTGTGGCTGATCCCGATTTTTTTTCCCAAATCCTGATTTTTTTCCCCTGCGATCCTGATTTTTAGATGTCATAGAGTGACAGGTCTGGATTTTTGTTTTGAGGAGTGCTGTTGCAAGAAAGGACTATTTCCACATTCTCTGATGAGTACTGTTTAATATTCTCCAGCATGTATACTGCTATTCGAATGGAAAACCTAATACTAATACACGTACCATGCATACGATCAGGGTCAGACTGACATTTTTAATGTGTCTATTTAAATGAAAGTCCTGCACCTTTCTATCAAAGTTTGGTATCAGTAATCTACAAATATGAATATATCCCACAAACATGATCATGATTTGACACTTTTAACGAAAGTAATAGGATTAATATCTTTTTTTATCTCCTATTTGCCGAAAAAAACATGATCTTGGATTTTTCTTGATTTTCAGTACAAATAGCAGTGCAGCGACTGGTGAATATTGGCCTAATGATATGCACTGCCTGCCTGCATGTGAAGCCTTGAGTCCAGCATGTACTGACAATGTTGTAATCTTAAGAAACTAAGAAGCACACAAGTGATAAGTCAGTGATGGGAATCTGGTTTCCTGTTGTAATTTTTATGCTGCAGTTTGGGATTCCATCACTAAGCCCATGATAGTGTTAATTGAAAACTGCCATGAATAGAAAACACCAAACTCTAACTCTAAGAAAAGATATCCAAGCAGTGGTTATCTTCTTTGCTGCTGCATGCGGAAGATTTGAGTTCAATCCCTGAGTGGGAAAGCTATTTCATCATATATCTCAGAATGTCTTGTAGGATACTGTATCCCACTTAGTGCAGGCTAACCTTGACAGACTTGGTCAGACAACTTTTCCCTGAAATGAACTTGATTTTGTTGATAAAGATGTAAACTGTATACAAAAAGTTCTTATTTTCCATAAAATAGTCTTGAGAAACAGTTTGCGAACAAACTGACCTAGTCTTTGGAAGCAAAGTTTTTGTTTTATTTCAAGGTTCCTGGTTCTACTCTTCTTTATTGTTATTATCTGCTAAAGTAAGCACTTTTAAAAATTTCATCTTGCACAGCTGACGAGACTGAAAAGGAATTCTTAAGCAAGAAAGTCAGAGTGCCACTACCAGTGATTGAAAAGGCCTATGAATCATACAGTCAGCCAGAGGTCTCGAGCATCAATAAAGTGCATGATATTTGGTCGGACCCCATACTGGCAGTACCTACTTTTGATTTCTTGAGGATTCACACTTCAAAATTCAAAGGTGACCTTTTAGTTTTAAAAGCGTGTAATTTATTTTTTTTCCACATTAACTTCAAATGGAAGTGATACAAACAGTAAGAATTGTGTTGACTTAACTAAGGCTAACAATGTTATTAGGGCCTGCTTTCAGGGTTTTAATTTGATGTGCCTTTTCAATATTTACTTCATCTTGTGTTGAAAAAGATTGTTTTGTTGATTTCTGACTAAACACGTTTACTGCAATTGTTTCTACCTCATTTGTACTCGTTCTGATCGTAGAAACGGCATAATTTCAGTCAGTTTAAATGATAGTACAGTAGTTTCCACCTAAGATCCCACCGCTTTTGATCCCAGTTTGCTTAAGATTCTGCTGTTTTAAGAAAACAGAATTTTTACTATACAAAAGCCTCCCCTAAGATCTCACTCTGGTTCACTGTGAAAGTTTCATACGATGAGGGTTCAATAAGTCTTTGGTCTGGGTATGAAGAAATGATGGTAGAGTAATAAAATTTTGCCAGCCTTTTGACAATTTTTTTGGAAAACACCATTCAAATTTTAGTGAAAATCCGACTGTAATAAGGCACTAGTCAGCGTGTTCAATGAAACCATGCACAAAAGTGTTTGGTGTTTCTTTGCTGAAGCTGTACCATGGAGCCTGTTGAATATATCGCTTAGTTATCAAGTTTTTACACTTGCAAGGAAAATCCCCTGCGGACATTTTTCCGGAAATGGTCCAAGTTTATGGTGACAAATGTCCTCGTTATAATACTGTGCCATACTGTGTAAGCAAATTCAAATCTGGATTCATGTCGGTGATGGATGAAGATCGTGAAGGGCACCCATCCTTTGTGGTAATTGAAAAGAATGTATCCAAAGTGAAGAAACTGGTTTTACAAGACTGATGTATAACTGTTAAACAGCTCTCAAGTGACACGGGAATCAGTGTAGGGTCAGTTGAAACGATTCTCCATGACCGTCTTAACATGAATAAGATGTCTGCGCGGTGGGTACCCCGCCTTTTGACAAGTGAGCAAAAGAAGCAGAGGGTTGAGTCCTGCAAAACTCTCTTTCGAATTGAGTCCAGTGACACAAATTTCTTTAAAAACATGGTGATTATGGATGAAACATGGATTTATCATTTTGATCCAGAACAAAAATTGTCCTCCATGCAATGGAAACCCCCTTCTTCTCCCTCACCAAAGAAAGCAAAGGTAACACCGTCAAGTGGAAAGGTCATGCTGTCGTGTTTCTGGGATTGTGAAGGTATCATGACTGACTACCTGGAAACTGGAAAAACAGTCACAGGGGACTACTATTCGGGTTTGCTGATAAAATTGTGGTCCGAATTGGTGAGAAAAAGATGTGGAAAACTCCGCAATGGAGTCCTCCTATGGCATGACAACGCCCCTGCACACAGAGCACAACAAACAGTCCAGACAGCAGAACAGTGCGGCTTTGAAATCCTGCCACACCGGGCTTATTCACCAGACCTAGTCCCTTCTGACTTTTTTCTGTTTCCTAATCTTAAAAAACCTCTGAATGGACGTCATTTCCATGACAATGAAGACACCATTGAAGCTGAAGAAGACTGGTTAGGAGCCCATTCTGGGTCATTTTTTTCTCAAGGATTTTTAAAGGTCAAAGAGAGGTGGCAGAAATGTGTTACTCCGCATGGTGACTAAGTAGAGAAATGAAAGTATATGTGCCAAGTTACAAAGCTCTGTCTTTATTCCTTCATATTTAGACCAAAGACGTATTGAACTCCCTTGTATTAGGCTGAAATCCCGCATTTCAGATCATAATTTATGGAACAAAAACGTGGGCGGGCACAGCTGACTAACCAAGAGTGAAAATTTGCAATCATTGAACTATCCGTTGCATCATAGATCAACCACTCTTGTTTATGTGATCACATTTGCTACCAAAAAAAACCATTTATACTTATCTTGGGGGTTGGCCCCTCTATTTCTTTGTGTTGGTTTTAATCCCAGAATAGCCATTATATGATGTATAACATTATGAAAATATGAACGATTGTTTATGTGGATGTCAAATGTGCTTCGTACACACCATTTTCCTTTTTAGTGTGTATTGTTTGCTTTAGTTCCATAAGACAGACTCTTATATTCTTATTATTTGTTGTTTATCTCACAGGGATGACTCCAGAAGATGCAGCAGGGAAGTCATACTTTCTGTATTTTGACATCTTTCCAAGTTTCTTGCCTGCTCCTCATGAGGGGACATTTCATAGCTTTGATCTAACGTATCTGTTTGATCTTCAACCCAGCTATGTTTTGAAATCGTTTTACTCCCTTGAAACAAATGAGACTTTTACTGCTGAAGATGTCCAGTTGAAGTCTTCATTGATCAAAATTGTAACCGACTTCATGGCATCTGGGTGAGTGAGGCTAACTACATTTTTTTGGGTTCCCCCTTGACACCCCCCCCCCCCCCCCCCCACCTTCCAACCACCACCACCATCTAACTGTGGTTAATTTTTTTGTAAGTGTAATTTTTACAATACAGACTTTCATCTCAGGCTATGGATTGTGGTTCTAGGTCATATGAGCATAATGGAATTTTAAAAATATATTTAGGTTACACCTTTTGTCGATAAAATTTTTTAAGATAAATGATAAATAAATAATAAATTATATTTTATTGATCCCCGTTGGGAAATTTTGGTTACAATGGCAAACATACATATATGTAAACATAATTAAAATTATGTACATAAATACACACATAAAATACATACATAAATACGCAGAATTTTTACTACACCAAAGTCATCCCTAAGATCCCGCTCTGATTCACTGTGAACATCTACATTCGGCTAAGATCCCACATTTCAGGTCATAATTTGGGGAACAAAAACTCAGGCAGACACAGATAATCAACCAGGAGTGAAAAGTTGAGATCATTGAATTGCCCGTCATGTAAAAGATTAGCCTTTCTCATGAATGTGATCACATGTGCGTTGTAAAACTCGATGAAACAGTACAATGTTATCCCCTGACAGGATCACACCAAGGTGTGAACTGACTGTCATGTTTGTTTTCCCCAAGCTTTTCACCTTAACTTACATCACACGCTGGATGGGTATGGCCTACAAGTTTGCTCCAGGGGGGATCTCATCAAACTGTGAACTCTTCCCTGACAATTGCAACAGTTGTCTCTACTCCCAAGTTTGCAAGATAGACTGAATTTCGATTGGTGTGGTCACAACGTAATGATGATGTGTAAGGACAAAGGTGGGGAAACTCTTGTCAGAGATGAAAAGCTATAAATTTTGGACTGGTAAAGGGGAGAGGCAACTGGATAAGCATAGATCTTGAGACTCACGATAGAATAATAAGAGGAAATGGCATGCCTCTTGCCATTGTGATTGGTCATCAAGGTTGACCACTCTTAGTCCGCCATATGTCATAAACCCACCCAGGGGTCATTTTAGTTCATTTTAGAATGGAGGGGGACCATTTTACCAGTTGTGGGTCTTATTAACATGGGTCACCATAGATTCTTCCCTTAGTGCGTCGGCTAAAATCCCGTTCACTTAAGATCCCGCATTTGCCTCACTCCCGAGCACCAGGATCTTAGACGGAGACTACTATAAATATATAATTCACCCAACTCAATATTCATTCAATACGTGGGGTAAAAAAAGCTGATGAGAGCAGAGAAATCACAGGATAGCAGAGGAATAAAAATGTCATAGGGCATAATTATGCCTAGCTCATTTTTTTTGTACTCTTTAGGAAGTTAACTTTATTCCGTTGGACATGCATGAGAGAAGTCAGGCGTTAATTCAGTATGTTAACTGTTTAACAAAACAAAGGAATTGAAAAAAATTTTCATTTTGAAATAATATAAGTCTAACGAGTTTTACATGGGTGGTTTTTTTTCTTCACAGAAATCCCGGTGTGACCCTGGCTGAGAACTTGAACATGGAATGGCCTCCTTATGAGGAAGAATCTGAATTTTACCTGAACTTCAAACCTGATTTTGCTGTGGCTCAGTTCCCTATCAAGGCAAGAAGAGATATCTGGACTGACTTGTTTCCAAAGTGGATGAAAGAATTTTCAGAGTCATCTCAAAGGAAGACCGAACTGTAGAGTAACATTATGACGACTGTACTATCAAAAGTCTTGTTTGAAATATTATGTCTTTAATAAATATCAGTATTATGTCATTTATTCCCACAATGTTTAGGACACTAAAATTATTATAGCAAACACAAGCTTCGCTAAAGAAGGATAAAGTAAATTTGAAATAGTGCACTTGTGGAAACATCATTCTATCTCTAAGACTAAGAGAAGAAATTGTGATTCAGAATTTTGAAAGCTTTGCCTTAAGAAGAGGAGAAACAAATATTATGTTTAATTGTTGTACCAATAACTTAAACATTTTTTTTCTCATAATTTGGACTAAAGAAAACACATCTAAAGATTTTGTTGAATCTGATCATGAAGACTTTTCAGATCTGCAGATGAGAATCTCATTAAGAGTGCCCACAGTGAAGTCTAACAAGTTGGATGGAAGAGCTTTTTCTTCCTCTATGTCCCAAAAATTTGGCATTCCCTCTCAAAAGAAATGAGTATTATCATAACGTCAGAGAGAGATTCAAAGTCAAATTATAGTCTAAAGACACATTCGTTCAACACTGTCCTGACAGTAAATTTTGTATCGTGAGAATGTGTGTGGGTCTGGGATTTGTGGGTGCATGCATGTGTGTGTGTGGATATTTTGTCCTTCGATTCATGAGTTGAGTAATCCAAGATGGCCGCCACAGAGACCTATTTTTCAGTAAAAATCAATAAATTCACCCTTGATACATCCTATTTACCTATGAACTTCTTACACAATTACATGAAAGTGAACAAAAGTCATTCGTTTAGAAAATTTTTCTGGGAGCGTACGTCTCCCCTTAAGGATTAGGGCTATATTAATTCCCATTATTATTATTATTATTTGCACTTAAATCCCAATCTTTCAATTTCTTTGCCGACACCAGGGGCCAGCCACTTACAGGCTCAATGTACTCACTGAGAAACCTTTGTACTTACATTCTCGTTTTCTTTGTCCTTTGTTCTTTTTGTACTTGTATTCAGAATCAGATTTTAAGTTGTTATAAAGACTTTGCATGTTGGGCACTTAGTACGATTTGTGTGTGATGGTTTTGGAGTGAATTTATCACTTCTCTGCCTGTTCTTGCTGTGTGTAGGGCGCTCATGAGGGAATACTCTCAACATTGCTTTTTTTTATTATGCGTAATCTGTATGCTCTTTGTAGTCAGAATGGGACCAATATTATATCTGGAATGAATAATTTCTCATTAGGTTGCAAGGTTTCACTCTTATACTTATTAATTACCACTTGTCTGTGAGTTTAGTTTTTCTTTTTGTTTCAAAGTCAGAGGTATTTTGTGCACTAAGGCTTTTTGAATCAGGAAATGTTCTGATTTTCTCAACATTTTTCAGTGCATGTCTCATTGTAATTCAGTCTTAACTTTAATCATATAGACTGAACATAGCCTTTGTCCCTACTTGAACGAAAGTTCTAATCTATTCACTTTATTATCAAATTGCAAATAACATTTATTTCATACTTCAATCATTGCTGCCATGACAGTGGAGGTCACTTAAACCGAAATCTGCAGGGCCTTTGGGTTTTCTTCAGTTTTAGTCATATTTCTGATCTAGAGAAATTGCTCAAGGACTGGAAAAACTCTTTGCTCTTTGCCATTTCAATTTTTTCTCATCCAGTGATGACTGTCAATGAGGTAGAGTTGGGATTACCAATATCATGCTCGGAGAAAATTTCACTTTTCGAAAGTTTTCTTCTCATTTATATCTTTCAGAAATTGTCATTGGGGCTTCAGGGTGTCTGTTTTGTGCACTCTCTTCGACATTGCCGGCTTGCTCAATCAGCTGAAGTCATAAAAAATAGTAGCAAGAGTAGATCAGCATACTGTAGAGTTACTGTAATAAGAAGTATAGAAGGCCCAATGCCAGTGTTGTGATGAAACACAGAGACAGTAGGCAGAGACAATAGGCCATGACCCATCAGAGATCTTGCAACAGACATACATTCGCTATCCTTGTGTCACTAAACTTATACACAATGTGTAGGCCTATTAATATTACAGTGGAGTCCACTTATAACGAGTCCGGAAAAAATGAGAAGACACGATTCTAAAACCCCGCTTTTTTCTCTTCTTTACCTTTGTAAATAAAAAACTGTATAGCGCAATCAGACAAACATGCGAGTCGTTTATAGCGGAATATAGCTGCTGCTGTGCACAGTGCATGGGCCAATTATACATAAAGTAAAACCTCGTCAGTTGAAAAAGTTGTTGGTGATCTAGCGAAACAAAGAATGGGAGAGCCCATGTGTGCCAACAATGAATGCCGGAGCAACTGAGTAGGGAGGGTCCAGTGTAAGCCTAGTTTAGATTATCAAGGCCTACCATGCCTCTCACTTCTCCGATGCGGGGATGGAGAGGTCACAGTGCTGTGATGGATGGAGCGAATGTATGACGTGCGCAAGCAGACAGAGGGCACCACAGGGTGGGGTGGGGTGGGGGAAAACACAGTGGGCAAGTTAGCCCAGAGCCCTTTCTTTCTGATCGCCAACGCCGAGCTGTCAGTTCACATCGCTAGATCTAGCGCTAGAGAAAGAAACCTGATTCGATTTTTGATCAAGTAAGACCTAGAGGTCATGTTGAAACAAAATCATCATCAGGGGAGATAGCAAAAGGAAATAAACAGAACACCAAACTCATAGATTAGGCCTACCTTACAGTTTCCCTTGAATTTATTACTGGATCCCTTATATAGCGAGAATCCTGCTATAACGGACATTTTGCTCCGGTCCCCCCCCCCCCCCTCTCGTTAAAACAGGATTCCACTGTACTAGCTGGGCCCCCTTTCGATGAAAAGGATGATCGGTGCATTAACATCAACTGAAAGTCATTGGCCTACTATATTTACACTCTACTGGAATGGAGAAATACATTTTGAGAGATGCAAAAAATTAGGTGTAGATCTAGATCTATACTCGCGAAACAAAATGCGCCTCGCAAAATATCACTTCTGCACGGGATTTTCTAAAATTGCAGAGACAGAAGCATCGGCCTACGAAGCGATTGGCGAAATAAAGAAATTTAGCTTTTTGCCGCAAAACTGTCTCAAAACTGAAAAAATGAAGGGCGTCATGATCTGGAGAATATTTTAAATAATTTTTTGGCAAAAACCGCATGTCGATGGATGCAGCCATTAAAAAGCCTTTTGAATAGCAAAATTTGGCCTCCACAAATAGATAATAGACTATCTTGAAGCGCCTAAGAACACTTAAGATTTGGTGATTCGGGTTACTTGACAAGTTGCTAGTGAAGAATTGGACAACTTAATCCTCAAAATTCTTTTCGGTTTATAAATAGGACCATTTTTTTAAAGCAAATCTGCAGTTTTCTTACAAAGACACAGCAGAAGAAAAAAATCAGGATTCTGTTTCTTTCCTGATTACCCCTGTTTTTTGGATTAACCATTTTCGGCTTAGGCGATCTCCACTGTGTTAGAATTAGATCTGCTATGAAAAGCGTAACTGTGTTCACTAGGTATGAGTATGAGTGTGAAGTACTGGTCTTTCAAATTAATGATGTCTTACTCGGCTATCACTATTGTTGCACTTGTTATTTTTTAGCTTTCAATTGTATGTTTTATAGATTTAAGACCTGGAAGTGCAAGCCAGCTTGCTTTAGTATTTAGTCCACCTTGTTCATGTATTCATGGTATTTGCATGTTTAAACTTTTTTTTTGTTATCCCTGAACTGTTCCATGTTTTGGAGATTTTCTCCAAGCCTTCCATTGATATAATGCTCAAGAGAAAAATAGCATTTTCATTATACAAGTAATATTAAACAGTTGCCCAAAGTATTTGTTCCTGTTATATTCTTTGTTAGTTTTTTAAAGTTTATTTAGTTTACAACTGTTGTTTTCAGTGAGAAAAGGGTGAAACTCTAGCAGACAATTGTAAATAATTAAATGGAAATATACCTCCAATTCCATGAACACTTCGTCCAAAGAGTTATCAAAAGTCAAACTTTTTTGTAAAGATTAATAAATGTAAATCCTTGGCTGATGGCAATAATATCCAACTGACCACAGCACCTCTGTTCCCATTACTCGGCTTCCTCAAGACTTCCAAAAGAAAGCCTTTTTCAGCATAATGATTACGAAGTGGACCCTCAGGGACATTCTATCTCTTTGACTTTCAGTAGGATGGGGCAGACGGCCTGAAAAAAACTGACCGAATGAGCTGAACCGGTTTGCTTAGTATCCAGGAATCCTGAATTGTGATCCAGCATCATTCCCTCATCAGGGTCCAATGCAAACAGTTTAGTTTTAGTTTTAGAGAAAGCTTTACACCAGCACAAATAGTCGTAAAATTCTCGAAGATTAGGTGTTACGAGAAAGCTCAATGAATTCCAGAGACTCGAGACTCTCCATCTGTCTCAGTCAGTACATGGAACTTCAATGTAGCTTTCACCAAGGTACACAAGTGGCACTTTTGACTTTTGGTGCTCTCTTTTTTGCTAAAAGTAAAAGTGACACTCTAGAAAACCTAAGTCGGGACCCTTGAGTACAAGGGAAACCTGATATAACAGGGATGGTGGGACATGAGGAAAAGTCCTGTTACATCAGATCCCTGTTAAATCAGAAATGCAAGGGAAGTAAGCATTTGTGGACTAATCTAGCTGTATTTATTATTCATGTGTAGTGTAGCGAGGCTTAGGGCTAGATCGAAGTCTGCAGCACACCGCAGCCCTCTCTCGCTTCCCCCGCTGCGTGTGCTTGCTCCATCACTGCGTTACTCTTTCTCTCTTTTAATTTTTACACATTGTTAACGAGCCTTTGTCCCTGCTATAACCGATTGGGCTCTGCCCAGGTCCTCTTATTGCAGATAACTTTTAATAATAGAGACAGAGTAGGAAAAAACGGGGATTTTAAAAATCCCTGTTACCGTACTACCGGGCCCGTTATATATAGTTTCCACTGTATGTTTATAGTAAAACGCAGAAATATGCGATGATAAATCATAAATGCAGCCTGCTTGAATGTTAGTTTCTCAATGCCAACTGTGTTGGAAGTTGAAATTTAAAAGAAGCATGAACTCATCTGCAACTTAGGTGGACTCCCCCAGTCTGAACACTATCAGAGACAGACTAAGCATGACACACATCATCATCTGCCAGATCTGCTGCAGACATTGGCGATCATGGCTCTCCATTCATTCTTTTACTTGGATGCTCTTAAAAAATCTACCATTACCCTGGTCTTTCCCCATCACCCATCTGTTTAGATTCACCAAGAAGATTGCACTTGCCCTACCCCAGCCTCATTTGCCTTGCTTTGCCAGTGACACACAATGTTCAACGTGTGCATATTTTGTTTTACCCATATTCAGTAACAACTACCTTCTACTACAGAGAAAGTTCTGGTTTGTAAGTGGGGCAACAAACTAATAGTGTAGATCTACCTGTGACAATCTGAACTGTGTACATAGATTCAATATCTCCAACTGGAAGGATCTCCGCTCAAAGACACAAGTACTTTGCAACAGTATTTAGTTTTTATTTTAATTCCAACTTTTCAAAGAAATTTTTCTATCAATTCTGAGGTGACAGACATTAGGAACCAACTAAGTCAAACACGTTCACGATCTTTTTAGAAACTTATCTTCCCAACGACTGCAAAGATCATATATTCATTTTTTTTAAGGGGATCCACTGGTCAGATCAGTAAAAATTTTGAAAAAATATCAGTTTTCGAATTTTGAAGTATCTTAATAGATATCAATATCAAGGATTCATCTTTAGAAGCCTAATTCCTTATCAAACTTAGAAATAGCTGGAAATGCATTTAAGAGAGGTAGCAATGTAGGAAAATCTTCACCAAAAATTATCTCTCTTTGCAGTTTTCTCAGAATTGTTTATCTGACCAGGTTGCAACACTATTTTGAGTAGATCTCAGAAAGTTACTGTCAGAAGTGTTTCACATTTGGACACAATCTTTTATACACATTTCTCTATAACTTTACAGCAGCATTTTTGCTGTTTATGGAACACATTTGAGTTTTAGGCCTTTTTTATTTTAAAAAATCTTAAAACATTGGAGACCTGAATGTAGTGCATAACAAGGACTGTAAAGCTCACAAGTTAGTACAGAAAATTCAAATTTGGCTCTGTAAGGTTGTTCTACCTACCAACAGTAATCGCCATGCCAAATATTAGGCTTCTATCTTGATGAGTGTTGATGATTGACAAAATATAATATTGGTTTTAAAAATGCTGAATCAATCCTTTATTTTTGATGGCTCGAGATTGTTATGGCTAAAATCTTGAATTTTTTGCTTGGTAACCTTTTTTTGTACTATGTCACCCCCTTTGATGCAGAAAAGCAAGCGTTAGACCAAAAACTATAGCATTTGGGTGTTGACCATAGCTACACCCCCTTAAAGTCCTCAGCTCTGAAGCACAGCGATCATTTCAAAGAAAATTAATCAAATTTAAGTATACAGGAAAATGAAGTCTACCACATGCACCATTTCTTATAAACATACTTGAACGAAATATAAAAGGAAATACCAAACAAATAATTAGAAACTGATAAAAATAGTTTATTCAACCATTTTCCAATAGGAACATAATCAACATAACACTGAGTGGTAACAATAGCAACAGCAAATAATACTGCAACTCCACATAACACTGAAACCAGGTCATTCTCATTTTGATCCACTTACACACCACAGCCAACACTCATCTCAAATACTAATTGATGAGTTCCATACAAACATACATGCTGTTCCATACAAACATACATGCAGTATGACAAACACTCACAAATAATCAAGAATATGTTGGGCACACAGCTGTAGGAATGCCAACAACACCAGACTTATGAGCTGCAAGGAACCCTGGGGACTTTGATCTTATAATACCTTAAAAACACACAACGTATAATAAATATTATGTAAGTACACACACAACAGGATAAACCCCAATAATAATAATATCCTCAATGTATAAACACAATTGTCCACAACACAAAAAAAACCCACAAAGCAAAATCATACACAATATGAATGCAAACTGAATCCATGATAACAAAAGGTTCATGTTCTTTTACAGGTGAAGTCACCAAAACAAGTACTGGTAGCCTTTGTGATATCCCGTTTTCTCTTTGGTGCATAAAATTCAAGAACCACAACAAGTTAGACTGTGTCACAGCCAGGAAAACCAAAAAGATTGACTATAGGAATCATAATAACATACATGCAGCTTCAAAAAGTTAATTTCTCACGAAATTCTTTTGTGGAGGTTAAGATTTTTGCTTTCACACAATGGGCCTGAACACCGAGCCTTTTGGTATTAAAAAAAACAAACTAGACAAATGTCTATCAATGACTATCAAATATATGACAACTGTGAAAAGAAAAATAATTTGTAAACCAAAAAATGGAATGTGTCAAACCTATGAACAACACTGAAACAGGAAGAATACTCAACACGTAAATTTAACCCTTACTGTGGCAGTCTTGACATATCGTAACCTCAGAACTATTTTGCGTAAATTTAACCCTTACTATGGCAGTCTCGACATATCGTCACCTCAGAACTATTTTGTCCAAAGTGCCTCTTTACTAAGTAGGCCTACATTTTGTACAAAATAGTTCTGAGGCGACGATGCGTTATGTTGTATGGCAGTCACTACATATGTCATAACATGAATGAATCAGGCACTCTTCAAAACTGTGTCTGTTCATTTGTCCAGCTTTTAATGAAAAAAATATCCTATTATCTTGAATGGAAGTTGTGAAATTTGCAATTGAAGGAGGTAGGGGTTGTTTGGTGTCAGAGGTAAGATTAGTGAGAAAATGGATGCCAAAGTATGGCGGCTTCCAAAATTAAAAATATAAAAGTGTCTTCGGAATCTGCAAATAAATTATTTTTAGTGTGACTTTGATCAATGTGTTTCAGTAAAATCCACACTGAAATGTTTTCAAATGCACCATTCACAGATCTTGAATATTCGTTATGATGTCAGTTTCATCTATTCATTATTTTGATGAGCTCCTGATTTCACCACGATGTAAAAACTGAGGTAGGGCAAAATGCAGCGACACTGAAAATCTGACAACCTTGAACAAAAAACTAACATAAATAGTAATAATTTACTATCACAAATTCAATGAAACGTAAATACTTTAGTTCAATAACAAGGCCTACAAGGTATGACGAATCCCAATTCCACACAAGGCCTGCACCAACGCGCACTTTGCAGAGAGCTCTAATCAAAATTCTAAAACCTGTTATCAAGTTGCCTACCCCCCCCCCCCCCCCCCCCCCCCCCCCAATATTTCGCAACTCTCGGACTTTGAACGAACTCTTTAGCAACACTCAAGATTTTGAATGAACTTTGGCAACCCCATCAACCGCCGGTACCCACACTCACTACTCACACGATGCTGTAGCATGTGATGTGAATGCGCCCAAAAAGCTGAAGATCAGAAAACATTTGTATTTTCTTTTCTACAAGTGATAACACAGTGACAAATATTGATTTTATTTATTTGCGTGGCGACACAGCATTTATAATGCACGACTTGCATGTCACAAATGTTGTGGTATCATACTATCACCCGCAAATTTCTGAGTGGTAACGAAAGCGAAAGTAGATCTTGATTTTCCCCGATTGACCCCAGTGTCACATACACTTCCACCTGTCGCCATTGCCGCCTATTCGCGTGAATTGTACTCTCAGACCTGGAAAAGCTGAACGAACATTCAATCGCGACCCGCAAAAATGAATGTACTGACCTATCCAATTTGGTTTTCAAATATTCAAGTATTTTCTTGGGTCTTTCGCAGGGCAGTTCACAGATTTCCTCATACTCCCGGGTCTGGCAGGTTCCTATAACATTAACCTATTGCCGACAGAATTATCGTAAATATCCCAATACGATGGCGAATACGTATCCTTTGCCCCGGAATCTCTGTAGCCCTACGCTATCGCACTTATTTACGGATGGAGTTGATAATGATTGGGGAGCAAGTACGGAACTGTCAGAAAGTACTGATTTCTGGGTAGAAATACTATTGGTTTCATCAGCATATCTTTATAAAACATATATATGATCTGGTAAAACAAATAAAAATCCTGTTTCACAGCCATTGAAGCCCATGTTGTGCCTGGTATAACCGCCACAGTAAAGGTCAATTTACTTGATATATTGGAACAATATCAAACAACCTTTAGAAAAATAAAATATTCACAAGTTTAAAAGTTCCTCTGGAACTTATAACCACATAAAATCACAACAGCAAATACACACTATTAGCCAGTGCTATTTATTAAAAGAAAACCACTCAAACATCTATAAACACGACTTATAACAATGGTAACACTATTTCTTAAAAATGAAATACTCTTGACCTTCTATCATTCTTGCAACAGACATTTTACTTACCATACTTTTCTTTCCAAATCAGGTATAAATTATGTACAAACGCCATGATTTCAAAACAGTGAAAGTGCGTATATATCTTAAAATGGTAACTGGAAAAAAAGAATGGAACACTCGGCAACAAGCGTTTATGTGACTAGAATTTCACAGGAATGTTTGTGGAGTCTTTGACTACTTATTCAAATAACACGCAGAATTGAAAGTAAGATCAATTTTGGTCTGAAAAGTCGGGAATACTCACAACTGAAAGTAAGAACATTGAAAAGCTGACAAATAAAAGAAAATGAAAACAATTCATAGACGGAAGACCTATAAAAGAAGTACTGGTGACCATTGAGACATTTTTCAGGCATGTTTTATTTAAAACAACCCACTACACTGTGTCATTGCAAGGAATACTCTTCGTTCATGACCACAATAAACTTAATTCAGAAAACAGATTCTGAGAGATTAACTATACGATTATTTTCGAGCCAGTTGATAATAAAACTAGAAAATTACACAAACCACGTACAAACACACCACTGGGTGTTGCACCATAAGTAGGAACATTTCACTTTCAATTGTTTTATAAGGTCATTAAGGGACATCAGAATATCTCAAACCCAATTGAAGAAAAAAAAGCAAAACTCGCTGCTTTTTATTCCAAAGAATGCCATTTTCCAACAAAAAAGTAATTTACTGAGAAACCACTAGCTGATTAAAAATAATATATCAGCACTCGGCTTAAGTCAATATAATATAATATCTAGAATATCACTTGACAGAAAATCAGTGACAAAAAAACCCCCAAAACAATAAATGAATAAATAATCACTATTCAATGAGCATTTCGGATTTTAAAAATATATGAAATTTACTCAATGTATATGGTGCTTTGATTTGATCCAAGAAAACAATACTGAAATTATTTCATGTAAACAATCGTCTGGAAATCAAGGACAAAAAAATAATATAAAATATGTCAACATGATTTTTCCTGACTTAATAAAATATACACGTTTAAAGATTCATATGGAGGATTGTTAAGAGCTGACACTTGCACATCAATAGCATGGTACAAATGTATGAATCACGAAATATCACAAAGTTCATGGGAAAGAATTGCACTTATTAATGTTTGCCGTGGTTTAACCAGCTGCTGAGCTGCATCAAGTGTTCGATTCCATGGGCATGTTCTCTCTTGGATACGTCATCTTCACTCTGAGCAAGACAAAACATACAAGCAGTCAATAGCAAAGTAAAACAAATATTGAACCAACTTTCTGACTTAGAACAACACCATCACAACTTGATTGGAAGTCGAAAAAGATGTTCCTTAAAAAAGTTCTATAAAATGAAAATAACCATATAATCACCATGGCAGATAAAATGAACACCTTCATTGGACCATGCTTTACAGGGTGAGAAAAACACTGAAATGACTCGTTACTTTTTTTTTTCTTTCAACAGTAACACTATTTTCAGAGCAAAGGCAAATGTTCTTGCATGAGCATAAACTCAAACACTAGACATCTCAAGTGATACAGAGTGTCAAAAATAGACCACCAATATACAACAAAAATTCTTTCATCTTAAAAAACAACAACAAACAAACAAAACATATCCTGTCAATGTATGGGAGGCACTGACAAGTTTAACAATTCAGATGTCTAAATATCCTGTGAACTGAGTCAAAAAGAGCTGATGTTACCATCTGTTCTGGTACACCTGCCTTCTGTATTACACATGACCTAGCACTGTCAACTCTAACAATGTGTAAAAATAAAAAGGACTTATTTAGTACAGACTAGGTCTTGTGATGTCTAATTCTAACATAACGCTGATTTTAAAAAAGTAAGAAACTACCCACAATGTCTGTTCCTTTTCATGTTCTCATTTAGGGTCTATCATTTTTAGTTCTCTTCTGCCCAATACAATGGTAAAGGAACAGCATAAAACACACACACACCAAACAAACAACATCCCCCACACACACACATACTAACACAGCCAGCTAGTTTTTCCTGTCCCTGTAAAACAAAGCAAAAGCACCAACCCCACTGCAATCTCAGGCCTCTGTGGACAACATCAAGTTCATCAAGTCAGTTACGAATGATGGGGAGGGGGGTTACTCCCAGTTTCTTTTACCCAATGTTTCAAGTTAAGTATTGGTATCAGGTTTGGATTAAAAAGGAGCAAAATAGAGACAACCTTTGCCTTTACCTGACAGGTCTTCCTGCTACTATCTGGACACCCCTTCCCGGCATGACAGGACCTCCCAGATATCTCTGTCGGACTAGCTGCTGCATCATGGAGGCCTGACTTCCACCACGCACAAGACCCGGGCCCAACAAAGTGGTACTGCCACCAGCAGCAGCACCACCTCGTGCTATGAAGGCAGGCCGCCCCAGGCGCTGAGCTTGTAGCATTGGAGCACCCAGTACTCTTGCCTGGGCCAGTCTGTGAGAAAGAGAGGACAAAATGTTTCATATTCATGTTTCTTTCTAAGAAACAGTCAAAAAAGAACTTCAGCTCTCCTTCCTCCCTCAAGAATCTGTGTCATGGAAAGTCGTATTTTCTTTCACTGTTCTCCAACAATCTCTCAAGTTCAAAATCTCAAGAATTATGTCTGTTTTTACTTTCATTTATGATTTAAAAAACCAACAAGATATCCATGAGTCATAAAATACCCGAAACTACTACGAAATCAATCACAAATGTCTTATAACAATATATTTTCTGAAAGCTCTACACCTTGAAAAGACTATCCAACGGACAATATTTTCATGCAGTACACTTGCCTATCTTGTGAGCCAATGATAAAGGGGTTGCAACAGAAATACAAAGGAGTAGGATGCTTATACTGTGCTTCAGCCAATCACCACTAAAACTATATATCCAGGAAAAAGAATAAAGATCATGGTGCATCCACACAGAATCAACATTATTTCCCTTTTAAAAAAAAAAAAATTATGACCCCCAATAAAATAGCTGAGTGAACTCATAAATTTTAGTAGCTTTTCTGACAGCGAATGGAGGTCCCCCCAAAAAGTACATCATCAGTCTCCTTACATTTGACAGAGAGAACTGAGAGACAATACTCTTCCTCTTTTATGCTGTGCACTTTTCTTTGCTAACATGACAACATACCTGACTCCCCTCTGGTGCATTAAACCAGCCTGCGAGGCAAGGGCGTGCTGACGAAGGGCTGACGCGTGCAGAGCTGCAGATGGTGCCAGCGGAGCAACGCGTTGTTGGACTACCGTCTGCTGCGACATACCACCGAGTCCGGTTGTCAAAGTGCGCTGCTGAACTACCATGGTCTGGCTGCCATTGGTCAACGTCCGCTGCTGGAGGAGCGAAGTGGCCTGGAGACCGTTGGCCAAAGCGTGTTGCTGCACCACTGTGGCCTGAGCGGCTACACCAGCTCCATTCAGCCCTGCTGCTGCACTGAGGCTCTGTTGTCGCAGGATGGTCGCTCCACCTCCAGGGTGCTGGGCAAAGTGCATCGAGGAGCTGGACATCATGGCCGGCTGAGACATACCTGGAATACCAGACAACAATTAGCTCTAGTATTTTTGTTGTCAGATCAAGAACAGAAGAAAGTGTTTTATAAGAAAAGGTAACTTTATGGGAAAATCAATTCCAAACAAGTACTGTCTGGGTACGATAAGCCAAAAACACAATAGGCACCAGTTGTCCTGGAGTAAAGAGAAGCACACTGACATGACAACAGCCAATAAATTTTTAGTTTTAGTGTTTTACAGCACTGGCAACACAATAAGGTCATATAAGTGATGAAGATTAAAGGTGTTACAAGAGAGTAACAAACACAAAAAAGGAGGAGAGATAAGGACAATGGATGTTTGATAGGAAAAAAAAGGCAAACCACACCAGAGCACCCGCTAACCAACAACAGCCAATAAATAAAGAAAAAGCAAGATAACAGCCCAGCAGGAAAGAAGTACTACAAGAAGAGGTCCCTAACCATCAGAATGTCGTAAAATTGGAAGAAATGGGAGTGAAAAACAATCAAGAATAGGATTTTTTTAAAAGCATGAATACCATCTGCAAGGTGATCTCATGAGTGTGCTATTCTTTTGCGATCAATTCAAAAAGGCACGACAAGTAACTGCATACTCTCGCGTAAAAGTTTTCTAATTAAACCTTGACAAAGAGGGGATCTCAGAAGGAAACTTTTGTAAGTGAAATTAGGAATTATGCAGGCCAACACAAATAGAATGGTTAATCGCTTTTTAGTAAAGACAGTACAATACAAACACCCTCTTTCTAATGGGTAACCCTTTTTAACACTTTTCACAAGATAAAAAAATGATAAGACCATGTCTCCTTTAGACTGTATGTCATTTTCCCCTCCTCCTTTCTAAAAGAGTTCATATTACAAGATATATGCCCTACAAGTTCAGGGTAACCAGAAAGTGTTCAAAAGATTTCCTGGACTCATGCGCTTTATAGTGCTGCAGAGAGATTTGGAAGTTTTTTTCTCATGTTTCGGATGTTTGACACCCTTTTTAAAGTTTTTGTTTAAGTTCTATAACAATTAGCCATACCAGAAAACAATAACATTTCAAAGCGTGTGCACTCTCTTAATATTTTTGCTCAACAAGCATCAGTCAAAAGTTGCTGATGGAAAAAAATCCCAATATCCAGGACATTAAAACAAAAGCCGAATCTTGCAAAGAATTTAAAACCTTACCCCTCTCAGTTTTCAAATAACAAGCCCAGTTGTCGTTTACAAAAGTTTTCTCAGGATACCCACCAGCCAGTTACTTACCTCGAATAACAGAAGCACCAGCGTACGAGGACGGGTTCACGCTGGCAGAGAAGCCAGCAGATCTTGAGGACTGTAAGAATGGCACAAGAGCAGATTGTCTGGCCGCAGCAGATTTGAAGGACTGGTCTCCTGTCCTCAGAGCACCATCGTTCTGGTCCTCTTCAGCTGTGTGGGGGTCAATTGCAGCAAGAGAAAGAGGGGCAGTTGCAGAAGATGAGTTTGTAATGCTTTCACCGTGAGCTGATGTGGACAACGCTTCTGTAACTGTGTTTTGTGTTGAGGTGTAGGTTGCTGAGCAGGACGTTTGATCTGCTGATGAGTGAGGTGTTCCATTATCATCCTCAGCCCAGCAAGCACTGTTTTCCTGAGATTGAGCAATGTTCTGTGAAGACAATGCAGCTGCAATATTTATATTTTGTAAATGAGGCGCGACAATTTCTTCCTCGTAGCTCTGGTAGACATCTGCCAGAGCTACAGGAGTGGAATCTTCTTCTTCCATTTCTTCTAAATCATCATTTGAATGTTGCTTATATGAAGACAGACGTTTTTCCCTGATATTGCTATGCTGCTCATTCTCAACTGCTTGTTTATATCCATACTGAGAGGAAGAATCTTCACTGAGATCACCGACAGTATTGTCATAGTCAATTTCTACAGGAAACTGTTTATAATGCTCACTGAGGCTATCAACAGTATTATCTTTTTCTACTAAGACTGTAGATGAAGACTTATAATTGTCTATTCCTTGGTTATAACTAGCTCCTTCACAATCCGTCTGACAAACAGAAGAGTCAGAAACCTGAAGTGAATCAGCACTGTCTACACACATAGCATGTTCATCGTTTTCCTTTCCATCTGTATTACTACAACTTTTTCCCAAGTTCTGCACTGATTCAAATGACACATTATTCAACGTCAAAGTAGAACTTGAATGTTCAGAGTCTGCCAAAGAGGGGTTCTCATAGTCATTAACTGACTCATAAGAGTCCACATGAGCTGCACAATTTAAATTTTCAGAGGAGAAATATCTTTGAATAGTCCCTTTAGGGTGTAATGTACTCGGGCTTTGAGTACTTTTACTATCTTGAGCTGAAGTTTCATAAGATTCACTAACACTGGCAACTATTGAGTCTTGTTGATCTCCTGATGATTTATATTGTTCACCACTACCCTGTTCAAATACTTCATTAAGTTCCTCAGCTGAGCATTTTGGTAAATGCTCTTCTTCATGTGAAAGACTGTTAGCTTTTTTACGAGTACTTTTCTCTGGTTTTTCTTCAAAATCAGCAGCATTACTTGTGCGTGCTGCACCAAGTTCAACAGAACTAGCTCGGATAAACACAGAATCGCTGAGCTCACTACTCAGTATTTCACCAACATAGGTTCTCTCTTCTGAACGTGACCTAGAGGCACTAGACATAGAAGCTTTCCTATAAGACGTGGCTTTATACAATGGAGAGCGGTAGTCTTGGTCCTGGTCACCAAGATCCAGCACAGGCCCACATCTTCCTGGCGAATCTCTGCTCCCCTGACCAACACTTGGGGAGATGACGGTCGAGTGTTCCCGCGTGGGGCTCTGGGTCAAGCCTGTTCTATAGTCAGAGTCAGTGGCCCAAAGACCCTGACCATCCTGTTGATCTTCTGCTTTTTCCCTTCCAGGGCTTCCAGAACCAGGGTCAGTAGTAGTATCTGTGTCCAATCCACATCTGTCTCCAGCAGGACTTCGTGAATTCGAGGAGGCAATAGAAGCTGTTGATTCTCCAAGTGTTTCCTTCGAGACAGCAAAAGACATCCTGGGGCTTGGAGAATTATCACAGGAGGACAATTCTTTGCCTTCATTTGCATCATCTTCTTCCTGTGTGGAAGAATATTAATAAGCGGTCAACAATTATACAAATAAAAGCAACACAAAGAATAGAAAATACATAATAGTGTGGAGTATAACAAGTTCTAATCTTCACGTGATCATCAACACAGTGAACATAGAATACCCAAACGCATCACTGTTCTTTTACTGGAAACTTTAAAATATACATGTATTACAAGGTAATACAAGAAAAGGCCTTTTTTTTAAAGATCTATAAGCTAAACAAAAAGGTATCAACTTCTTAGTCGTCAAATGAATCTCCACAAACAAATAATGCAGCAGCACTCATCAAAAGCAAATATTTATATGTTCACCTACATCAAATATTGTAAGAACAGTCAAAACATGAACTACACAATCTTAGCCGCAATCAGGATAATCTGCATCTGTCAAGTTTCACAGGGACATTCGCGGTAAATATCAATGCACCTGTCCAACACACAAGAAGTGTGAAAATTCTCACAGGTTGTTTTTTTTCAAGAACACGCAGGATAATCAAAATAATCCAGTGAAACAAATACCTAACCATATGCTCAAACTGAAAGCCTTGTTGAGCCAAACAATTTCCAAGTGCCGCAGTAATATGTGAATTCCCCTACAGGATTTTCTTTTTCTTTTGGAGAAAGAGAGACAGAGAGAGAGAGAGAGAGAGAGAGAGAGAGAGAGAGAGAGAGAGAGAGAGAGGGAGAGAGAGAGAGAGAGAGGGAGAGGGAGAGGGAGAGGGAGAGAGAGAGGGAGAGAGAGAGACAGAGAGAGAGACAGAGCGGATAGACATAATGAAAAGAGAGACAAACAGAAAAAGAAAGAGACCAAGCAGATAGACAAAAAGAAAAAGATGTGGTGTGTGTGTGTGAGTGTGTGGGAAAGAAAGAGAGAGAGACAGAGAGACAGCCTAATCCCCAATAGGATTTTCTTTTCTTTCAATTAAAAAAACACGAGCACAGGAGAGATGAGAGAGAGAGAGAGCCAGCAAAAGAGATACAGAGAGAGGTACAAGAGAGCCAGAGACAGACTGGGAGACTGACAAAGGTGCGAAAGGCAGGCAGGCAGGTAGATAGAGCAAGAAAGGCAAGCAGACAAAGACAATTCAACAGAACAGAGTATTTTCAGCCTTTGATATTTTGGTTTAAAATTGTATTTCTTCTCAGACACAGAAAGTAAATCTCAGTGAAAGGCGTGCATCAAACCAAATATCCTTTGAGTGCAATAAATTAAAAATCCGTGGTATCACTCCATAAGGGATTGCAAAGGGTTTCGGCGATGATCAAGAGATGTCTGAGGAAAATTCTTCAAAGATTCTCTTGTCATATACCACACACAGAGGCTGAGAAACGAGACACATTTGCCTGACTGATTTCATATCACAAAAACGAAACAGTGGTCACTGGTTCTTTTGCCAAATACTCTGTCCAAGAGTTCACCGAGACACATATATATATACACATAAATGCCAAACACACACACATGTGCACCTGCGCGCTTGCGCACACACACACATACATTCACCATCAAGCAGTGAGCACTTCTGAAAATGCACAACTCTCTTAAGGTTGTTACCTACAGTGGCCATTTCCGCATGAATGCTTTTAAGTGTGTAGCATGTACTTTACCTTTAAAATACACAGACTACTGTCCTTGTAAACAGCTATATTGTACAGTAACAACAAACATAGTATCCTACAGGCACTAACTTCCACAAACTGCATTGGCATCTTAATAGACTGTCATTACAACAAAAATACCACAATCAACCTCCCACTTACTCATCAAGCCCAAGGGAGGAAAGGTGGTGTGAGGTACCCTGAGCTGCCTCTGTTTGTTTTATTTTAATTATCCATGTATTTAATTATCCTGTTCATAATTTTCATTATAGAATACAAGTTTCTTCAGTTAGTAATTACTCCCTCATTGGTCATCCCTTTCTCCTCTACCACTGTCTCAAAAGCACCCATACAGGTAGCAGCGGATCATCTCCATGACAGAATATGCACGCGTGAGTATATCAAATAATGCTGATGCAATTCCTATTGTAACCACACATAATGCTGTGAAAGGTATCCGGCAGGGCAAATATGTGAAGTTTCACACACGTTAAGAAGAAGAAAGCAGACTTAAACAAGCAACAACCACAAGAAAAGTTTCAGAGAATTGACACAATACAAGAACGAAGACCTCCATCCATGGATCGATCACTTTAAATCCAACATTTGAAAGAGTCCATTCCTCACTGCTAGATATGTTTGTACTGTCCATCAGTGATGATACGTTGTACGTATTACCTTCACACGACGACACACGAAGTTCTCCCCACCAGAATGCAATAATGATAATGGCTTACCTTCAGATGAAAACGATAAAATGGCTTAGGAAAAAAAAAATCATCGCATGGTGAATGGCTGAATCTGGAACGCAGAAATCTCTTCTGTAAAACGCAGAGTAATATGCTCCTCACAAAACCTGAAAAGTCACTGATGGAAGGATAAGATAATTATGTGATGATTGTTCTTATCTAATTTATGGACTTCTCTTCGTTGAGCAAGTCTTTGTCATGCAGAACACTGACAAGCCCTCGGTCCATCACGCCCCAAAAACCACGAGGTCATCTATTCATTCATGTTACAAAACTGTGCCAAAAAAAAAAGCAAACACCCCACAAAACCGCCCCCCCCCCCCCCCCCCCAATCAAACGGTGTCACACAATTTTTCGGCTTTCATACTTTCGGCTCTAGGAAATTCAATATCATGATCCCATGAAGGAACTATTTCTAAGGAACTTATCCTCACAACCAATTTTAGTGAACAGAAAGGAAGATACTATATAACAAAACAGAAACTGTCAGCCTGCTTTGTGACCGGATTGTTATCAGTAAAGGAAAGGCTCACAATAGGAGATGACTTGATAGCTTTGTAATCTCCTTTCAACAAATACAGCCAGGCACAAAAGTAGGTATACAGTAAGTACAAAATAATTGTTCTGACAATTAATTCATTAAGAATATTTAAGGAACGTGTGAATACCAACGGCAAAAGCATTCGGGAGTATCTGAGGAATGAAGGCTGTGTTTGTTATTAAATACATATGCCAATCCTCATTTATTGTATAATAAATGCAGTGACAGTTATTATTGTACGCGTTTTCTTTTTTCACAACTGTATACCTTCTTTTGCAACCCTCTGTATACATTAACATCAAGACAGACATAATTGCAATTCTGTCTGTGTGTCTTTCTCTTCCACCCACACATACACCCACATTTGAAGAGGTAAAAATGCAAGACAGTTTTGCCCCCTCTTCCCATTTATTAAAGCTACCAGATATAAAAGTATAACTAAATTACAACACAAACAGGTACTGAAGGACCTACTTACCACTCTTCATTCTGACTATACTTTGCAGAGTTATGCAAAACTCTTGGAGAAAGCAAAGTGTTTGTGGAGCTGAATACCAGCACAGAGACATCAATTGGCAAAAATAGGCTCAGAGAAAGAGCATGATCATCCAGTATTACTTATATAAGAGTAGAAAGAAAGCAAGTAGATCTGACAGTTCCACAACAGACACTTGCTCAACCTACTTTTCGTAGATATATATTTTTTAAAGCACTTGTCTTTACATGAGGGAAGAAATGGAAGGGGATGTGGGGGCGAAGAAAACTGGAAGGTTCCAGTGCTTCCTCGAAAGAGCTAGTTTCAGTTTTAGTTAGAGCAAGACTTTTACGGGCACTTGCAACTCAAATGCCAAAGATAGAGGTGTTACAAGGAGTAACATACAAAGAAAAGGAGGGGAGATAAAGACCATGGGTGTTTGATAGTAAAAAAAAAAAGAAGAAGAAAACCACATCAGAGCACCCGCCAACCAAGTTTCTGAAAAACAAAAACCTCAGCAGGTAAATTTTTGAAAACTCATTATGGACAAGAAGATCCTTGATATTCCACTGATCCAAGTAAAGAGACGCAGAATGACAGAACAGCCATTTAGTCAAGGAAAAAACCACGATAGTAACTGCAAAGATAAAAGAGGCAAGACCTACTAGTAGCCCCCTTTAACCAGTAACTCTGATGTTCTGGGAATCTGTATAATTAGAATTCAGAGTCAAACTGCTGCCTTGCGCATGAAGAAAATTCCTCATGCACACCTTGGCTGAACTTAACTCCGTCAACTCTCCTTAAAAGTAAAAGTGAGACCCACATTTAACACACCACCCAATATGAAAAGCAGACAACCAGTGGTATCACTGGCTTTTCCATATATATAAATGTACTAATTTCATGTAGTGGAAAAGAAAGGGAAGGAATACCAGCTATACCAAAGACATCTAGATCTAGAAGTCTAGAAAAAAATTTGCTTTGGAAAGATGAACTAAATACTTTTTAAAACTTGACACTGATTAGAAAACAAGAAACTGAAACGCCTCCACTCCAGAACAAAGGTGAACATAAGTGAAGAACAAGGGTGAACATGGACAGACCAAGGTATACTGATGACTATAAAAGAATGGTCTAGCAGTCTTCCAATTTAAAAAAAAATAATCCATTTGACAAGAATTTTCTTTCTTGACAAATTTATCATTCGCCGTCAATGAAGAGGTACCAATACCTGAGAGAAGGAAAGGTATGGTTTGCACTACACAGCCCTTTAGGTTCAAATTGTCCACAGGACCAAGATCCACTTGCGAAAAAACCCAAAAACAGTCTCAACCATAATTCATAAAATCTGGTGGATAAAAATTAAAACAAAAGTGTCTGATGATATTTTTTTTTAAACATTAGCCAGCAGCACCGAGAATACATATGTCGATACGTGAGGGGTAGAAATAAGGAAGAGGGAGCAGAGTAATAGGAACATGTCTCCAGTCAACAAAGATGCCACAGAATTAATATTAAATTTAAGACAATGACAACATGTAAAGAAATAAAAAGACAAAGGGCAGGGGGGGGAAAAGAGTTGGTATGCAAAGACTGTAAGAGCAACAAAAAAATGTCCACACGGAAGAAGCAATATGCTTTATATACCACCACCACCCCCTCCCTAATTTCACAAGTTTTTCTTGCTACCAACATCCCTTTTATACTATATATATATATATATATATATATATATATATATATATATATACCCCACCACCACCACCACCCCTTAATTTCATAAGTTTTTCTACCAACATCCTTTTTTACACCCTATACACAAGCTGTTATCTTTGTGCATCACGGGGGGCTAGAATCTTATGGGCAATTGGGACTATCATGTCCTTGGGGACATTTTTCACTCAAACTTGGTGGATGTGGTTGAAAAGATTTCACTGGGTGATGTGTGAGCCGCGAAACAGTTACACATACATGTAATGTGTTCCTCCCACCATCTTAAAGTAATCCACTCTGGCAATATGCCGACATGAATGCTGTGACTGTAAGGGATGAAGAAAGCAATATCTTTTGATTATAAATAAAATTCAAATAAAAACATAAGACAACAATACAATATGCACAGCTTAGAAGATCAAAACTGTCAAAATCAGAGAAACAACAGATGTCTAGAAAACAAATAACCCAGGCACCCACGAAGGGTAGCAGGCAGGATCCACAGTATTCAACCCACCCACTTTCATTGTCCAATACACTGGATAAGACTGACAGCCAAGTACAAGAAAACACATTATTCAGACAACGACAAAACTCCCTTCAATAATGACCCTTAACTCTTAACCAATAATATCATTAGTGATAAAGCATTTTATTTAACAACTCCAGGCTGCCCCTTTCCATGTGTCTTCAACTGAACAAAAATAAAGTACCAACAGTCTCACTGTAAGAGATCAATTTTGTGATGTTCAACTTCTCAACCCAATTTGATTGATGGACTGATTGCTGCCAGCAAAAAAAAGTATTTTTAAACAAAAAAGTAAGAATATGTTTTTGTTTTCACAAGATCCAGTTCTCTTCATCTGTGGCTTTTAGAAATAATTGCTTTAATAATCAGAATTGATGTATGTATGCGAAAGATCTTGTCAGATCTTGTGTTTGAGCGTTTAATCAGCTGCTTGCACTGTATGCTTCCCAGGAAGCTGAGAATGTTTCTGTGTTATATGGTCTGCTGGGGTAATAATATAGTGTAAAGCGCATAGAGCGTTGAGCGGGGGTAATGGCTACACATATGCTACTTATTATTATTATGCCTCTAGTCTAGATTTTAACGTCATCTGATCGGCCTGTTATCAGCGTAGAGCAGAGGTATGAAATGGGAAGGGATAACTGACAGTGACAAAACCTGTGATCTAAAAACCAGCCACCATGCCTTGAAACCAGATCCAGCTTGAAACCAAATTAGATGCAAAACCCACCCACAAAATTAAAGACATCAAACAATTCCTATCCCCCCCCCAATCCTCCCCACAGAAACTAAGAGGGAAGTACATGTAGTCATTTCTGTGTCAGTCATCCTCCTTGTGATATAACAACAGCCCTCACGTTCTGTGAACACTGGAGAAAAAACCCACAATGTATTGAGGAATTCTTGAAGAATCCCATGGCTCGTGTTTTTGTAGCTGCCAAATGTAGCCATGAAGTTGGGGGGAAAACAAAACACCATTCATAATGTTAGTTATACCATTACCAAACGTTACTGAAAGTTTTGTGTTTTTTAATTATTTATTTTTGTTACCTGAGTCAGAACAAGAGATAGAAACAATGACTGTTTAATTAATTGATATGTTTGCCATTACGTTCTGTGACTGTTTCAACAAGTTATACATGAAGTTGAAAAAAAAAGAAAACCATTCATAATGTTAGTTATACCATCTTCAAACGTTACTGAAGGTTGGTGTTTTAAAATTATTTTTTTACCTGAGTCAGAACAAGAGATAGAAACAATGACTGTTTAATTAATTGATATGTTTGCCATTCCATTCTGTGATTGTTTCTACATGTTATACTGTAGGATAGGTCTGGCACAGTTGTACAGAGACAGGCTAGCTCAGAATCTACGTAGATATGTAGGCAGTTGTAACATAGACTTATATCGTCAGTCAGCTGGTCAGAACCTATGTAGACATCTGGTCAGTTGTAACATAGACTTATATCGTCAGTCAGCTGGTTCGTGCATTAAGCCCAAGTTTTTTCTCGTTCATTTTTTAAAATTTCTCTTTCTCAATCTATGATTGGTATCGGTTGCACGTGGTCAAGAAATGTTTTGTGGATTTTCAAATTCCAAATACTGAGAGAGAAAAAAACCAAGACATAAATACGTGATGCAGCTACTTTCGTTTAAAGAGTGAAACGATTTTTTTTGTAAAATCCGCAAGCTTTGAGTCCCCACTTGTGTGTTTCTGTGGGGCCCGACAAGTTCAGGATTTTTAATGCCCCCCACCCCCCACCCCCCGAGCCCGCCTTTATCAACTGAAAAAATTATTCCGGCCAGAAATGACGTAGAAAGACCTTAATAAATAACGACAAAAACAAGTAGAAGAAAGAGAAAATTGTGTCACGTCTTTGAATTCCACAAGTTTTTAATCGTTGTAATGTGTTGTCTTCTGTCTCACTGTTCTTGTATCTAGATTCATGGTGGGGGTTTCTGAGGGTTTTGTTCTCTTCTTTGGTACAACCTAAAGTCATAATTCATTGTCGGTGTCTTTATTATTATTATT
>NW_004797457.1:776753-783519 GCF_000002075.1 Aplysia californica | reverse complement strand
AATCAGAACAATAGGTAAGTCGACACCACTAGTTTAAAAAACAACAAACAAAATCAAAACCCATTCTAGTATACCGTACTACAAAAAAGAACTGTTCTTCCACCGCACCCCAATAGTTTGAAAGTCTAAGGCCTAAGAGTCTTTAAGAATGCTATCAAAAACAGTCATTGACGCAAAGTATGCCACCAAAAACCTCTGCACAAAGAACAAGAATGATCACTTGTACAAAAGCATTTGGGTCATATAGTGGGAACGGGGTTGAAAACACGGGAGTACCCTGCGCACACATACATCACCTGAAAAAAAATACCTACCATGGTGATCCATAGCATACTCACAACACCAAATTCCTTCTTTTGACGGGAAGTATGGTGATGCCATCCGTCATCATCTCTCACTCTCAAGGCTTGAATTGTACAAATGCTGTATAGGAATACACCTCCCCTTCCCTCACCCATAAAAAAATAAAAACCAACAAAACTTCTCCCCGATCACCCACTTTGAAGTCCAATATGGTACGACCTTCTTTACAATTTGGCCTTCCAAGACCAATGTACCACTTCCCTTTAACAAAAATCTTAAACATTCCCATTTCAACTCCCACAAACCATACTTCAGCCCACCCATGTACCCACACACACACGCGAGGTCAAAGACGCGTAAGTACAGCGTAAGTACAACGCAGCCATTTGGGGTTTTCAACATTTCTATACAAATTTGCGAACTCAGATTAAAAGCGAAGTAAATATGGGCCACTCATTACCTTGATCGTCCAAAAAGATTGCACAATGCTGTTGTATAAAAACAAGTCATGAAATCTGCCATCCCAAGGCAGAGTGACGTATCTGACAAAATAAAGTTGTGTTGGTTATTTCACTAGTTTTAGTCATATGACAACGGCAATTACTGACATAGACATGTAGCGAAAACCTTGCCTTTATACATAGTACCGGTACTCAATTGACAAGAGTAAGAGTCTATGATAAGCATTATTCAACTTCACAACGCACATCAAAGTCTGCTTCAGACTACTGTAAAACCTCGGTATAATGTACTCCATTCAGTTCCAAGGTATATTAGCCATAAAGAGTTAAAATACAAAATCGGACTTGGAGCTTCAGAAAGTGAACAATCTAACCACAGTAGGTTTTAAGCTGTGTACGTCATATAAACTTTTTCCAGTATATATGAATAGTCCACGGGAGTTTGCTCACACAAAGCCATATGCGATAAAGCAGTCCCTTAAGCTGTGTGTTATAAAGTGTTATACGGTATGGGAGCTCCGCAAGCATAATAAGCATGCCTGTGGTGGCTCATGTACACATGTTGAGGAAAAGGGTTATAAGCCCATATATTCACAGACCTGTAACAATGACTTGACTCATTCACTCAAATGTATCACCCCCCTCACCGGATTATGTTCAGGTTTATATTATTGTTGTTTATGGTCAACACAAGTTCAACAAAGATACTGTTTCTTCAACTTTGTGTTCTGCTCAGGGGTAGTCGACTGCTAGTTCTTCAACCTGCAGAGCAACTGATTTTATCGAGCGACTTTTTCCTTACTTCCTGGGGCCCTTTGCCTTCAGGCAGCCACATTTTTTAATTCAAAAGGTATTTCGTTTTTATACTGACAAGAATATTTTCAGTACTAATAGGTTTGAATTTTGCTTGGATGACAGCCAAAGCCCAGTCATCGATTTAAGGACCACTAAGAGATCTTTAAATTAATGTGCGTAACTTGCACATCAGACCGCCAAGATTTTCCGCCCTCATCTGAGAAGGCTAAATGCTCAACCTTACTTACCCTAACATCAACGCAGAAAGAAAGTAGTAAGCAAGAGCCAGGAGTAGCAGCAGGCAGAGTCAGAGAAATAACAGAGGGGCACAGAGTATTTTTTTAATGTATTTGTTTTACTTCTCCAACCACACAAATTAAGTAATTTAGTAGGCAGGTTTCAAACCCTGCTTGTTAGGGTTAACCCAGGCTGAGAGGGATAGTACATCCTAGCAGAAAGACCCAGGTCGTTACTTGAACATATCTCCCCACTTGAGAATCATCAAACTTGGGTCTTCTGCACGCAACAGCGAAGTACTTAATTGCTACACCACAGGCGCCAGTGGAGGTGCGAGGAGAAAGTGAAGATGAAAGCAGATGACATAGCAGTGCTAGAGAACAGGCCTGAGACCTTTTAACTAGGAGGTAAAAACAGTATATCTAGACCATGAGAGCCCCCTAGTGGTGTTTACACCCTCGGAGGGAACATTATTAACACACACCAGAACAGTTGACCTACAAAGTTCCGGCTTTGTCTTTGGTGTACCAATTCCAAAATCAGAAAAATGCATAAAAAATTAAAGAACTCTCAATCCCCTCATCCCAACTCCAATAGTTCCTAAATAATATTTTAAATTTGAAAACCTTTAAAACTGTTGCCAACACTGCTCTACTTTATGAAAGACAGTAAAAAACTACCTACATACAATCCATATTCACTCCACCCATCTTTCAGTTAACATTTAGTGCACATACACTACTACCAAACAAAGGCATACTAACTTGAGGACAGTGCCAGTCATTAATCATTTTTAGGCATCCAAAGAAACTGCAAATTTGGCAGGAGGGTAGGTGACCACAGTAGCATGATGACTTGTGATGGCCAGTAGTTCAAAAGACGCTGGCGAAAACCCTTTAGTTTTGATGTTTTCTTATTTCCTTATAAAAATATTTCCATCTAAAAATACATAATATAAACTACATGTGTATTCCCATAATAATAATAAGTGTGTCCAATGGAATGGAAAAAAATTGATAAACCCCTGTGCTGTACACCTGAACTGGTCTGTATTTAAACAAATGAACTCTGCTAAAGCAACAATGTTCTCAGGGAAAATGCCTGTTCAGAGTGTTACAAGACAAAGAAATGAGAAGAACTGACACTGCAGAGGATTAATGGTGTTGAGAAAGGAACAGCTAATGTGATTCAAAACATTTGTTTTGTTTCTTTTAGTTAATTCGGCTAATACACAACACGATCACAACAAATTAAATGTGGTTCCTATTGAACCCTGGCCTCATATTTCACTTCACTTCAAACCCATGGAAAACACAGTAGAAACAGCCTGGCACCAGTATGTTGATGTACGTACGATGATGTGAAAATAGGCAAGTCAGACAGAAAAAACAGAAGAAGACCTAACCAGTGGCACTCACTCCAACAAGTCACAAGAACGATAACAGCACAACACAATACTTCACTTTTTGCCAACCTTATAAAAGAGGTAGAACCACCCAAAACTATCTGACCACAAGAAAATCATAATTACAAACATAAATAGAGAAAGGACAGGACAATTTTGAAGATGCGACAGGCTTTCGTTGTGCACTGTGATTCCTAAAGGTACATCTCTACTGAAACCATCCCACCAATATTCACCTCTCAAAATCTGTTTTCCCATTAACAAAGTGTCCCTTAATATTCATGTGTCCCGTTACCTAAGCAAGACTAGGCAATATATTGGCATTATTAGGTTATGCTATACAACAGTGACAAAAACTTCAGATTATACAACACACCTCATACAATGCAGTTTTAACTGCTCCCAGTACCCCATCAGGTTTACACACCCACCACATCTCCCAATCCCAAACTTCGAGATAGAAAAAGTGAAAAGAATCGGAGGTGACAGTTGGAATTTCCGAAGAGACCTGGGTAAAACAGTAAACTGTGAACAGGGCAAATCAGGAAAAAGACCTTTTCATTCATTAATTATTACTGCACAAATGTAATTTCACACTACAAAACAAATTGGGGGTATTTTATTTTATTTTCCATACACAGAAACATACAATTACACCACTGAAACTAATACTACACTGACTGGCAGAAACTTATTGTGATGACTACAATTCAACAGGGATAAGACAACATAAAAAATAAGACAATTTTGTGTCGCATACTTTGTGGAAAATTCCCTTTCCGCGACCCCCTAGCCGACACTGATGCATTTCATTACAATTATTGAGGGAGTTAGAATATGTAATAAACGTTAAAAAAAAATAATATGTACAATCAAATGTTACTTCAGTCAAAGCAACCCACGTTCAAACTGATATTTCAACCGAAAAAAAAAAAATACACAAAAGTATTTTTTTTGAATAACTGGTTCAGGTAACATAAGGGGCTTGGGTTCATTCATTCAATAAGTAAAGCTCAAAGTGAACAGATCTAGATTAAGAATAACGGATGAAATGGAGGTGTGTCAACATTTTATTTACATTACTTTATCCTTTACTCTACCCATAACTTTCCGTCAAAGAACACTTGCAAAATAACCAATCCACGCCGTACCTCCTAAAAACCGTACCGTAATCTCCAAACTCATCACGTACACATCCCAATTAAAACAACAATCAATAGGTCTCTTGAACCCCGTAAAAGCATTTGTACTTTGAAACATGCAAGAAAAACATTTTTTGACAAGTAACAGAAAAATCTGCATCAACCACCTTGTTTGCAGAACTTTTGTTTAAAGAAAAAAATGTATAAGGAGGAATAAAAGTGTAACTATGTCCACAAGGAGAAAACAAAATATAAGAATATGCAAGTCCATAAAACTTTTCATTTGGTCGCACAAGACTTGGGTATAACGACTTCAAACATATACGGTCATGAGTCGGTGAAAAGAAGTGCGTAATCATAAACATTGATCTGTCGAATTATATGTAAGTTTACTGCCACAATACACAAACGAACGAACATAGACGGATAAAATATGCGGCGGCTCTTCAGAGCGTCTTCGTGCCAAATTAGCATCTGCGCATTCTCTTGATATCATTGAGCTCTTCGCGTGCTGCCTCTCTTCTGCGCTCCAAAAGTATGCGCTCATTCATGCCCCCTCCCTGCGCCGGAAAATTTCCACCAGGTCCACCAGGTCCACCCATGCCACCAGGTCCACCTCTCATCTGATTGGCAGCCATGGCAGCTGCAGCAGCATTTCCACCTGGCCCCATTGGACCACCCTGAGGACCACCCATACCACCTGGCCCCATTGGCCCAGGTCCACTCCCAAGAACTCCACGCTGGTTTTGGTACGAACCCTCACCACCCCCTTGCTCAAAACGAGACCTCCTCTGTGGTACAAAAAAGGTGGGGGAGAGAAAAATGCAAAGGGGGAGAAGACAAATTTTGTTTGAGAGGAAGTGTTTGTGTGCAATAAAAAGGAAAGGATCAAGGAACGAACAGCCGAAAGGGAGTATGTGCATGTGGGTGTATGAAGTTTTGGAGACCAGGATGATTTGTTTTGATGGAACACGTGTCCATTCACAACCAAGCGCAAGTCATCAGAGCATCGGCAATGTATCAAATACCAGCACAGCATCAGCATTTGTCATCAGGTCGCCAGTTCATCAGTACAGGAACACAGGAATCACCAGGCCATGAGAACATGATAACAGGGAGAAGAAAAGAAAGACAAATACATTAGCAAAAAGCTTGTTGGTCACACCAGCTGAATCAAATGGTCAGACAAGGTACAAACCGAGCATAAGTAATATATTTCTGGAATGAAAAGGAGTGGCATTATGAGGCATAATCATAGCATGAAGGAGTACCTTGGAGCAGTAAGTCTTGGAACACAATATATTCGATTGGTTTAGCACAACAACAAAAAAGCAGCACTCGTCACTTTTCCCTCCCAAATCAACCGCCAACTTAAAATCGGCAAACATTTCCACCGGCTTCAAAGTGAAAACACGCATAATAAATGAAAAATCTCAGTACAATATTGAGCAAGATTCAAGCAGTCGAAGCAAGAGATGTTCATTGAAGAAATTCTTTCTTCCACCCGACATTGTAAGAAAGGCACTGACAAACAGGTTACCGCTTAACAAGTGTTTACAACTCCCTCAACACAGAAAGTTATTTTTGGCACTAGACTAAAAAAAACTCCAGTAAATGACCGGAGGTCAACAATGCCCCAATCTTGGAGTTCTTGTTTGTTTTTGTAAGGTTTTACGGCGCTTGCAACTGCGTACAGTCATATGAGCACAAAGGGGTGGTTTTGTTTTGGTACAGGTTATACGGCGCTCACAACTAGGCCATATAAGCGCCAAGGGTTGGATATCAACAGAGAAGCCCAGACGGGGAATCAGGCTTACTCTACTCATCCCTCTCGCCTCAACAACACAAAGTCTGCTTCGACTATGAAGGCACCACGGAAATAGCAGTTCTGAGTTCACAAGAGGGTGACAAACATACAAAAGAAGTAGAGGAAAATTACGATAATAAGGATGAGGAAAGAAAAAGCAGCAGTTCCCCTATGTGGTTCCGGCACAGTATGAGCATGACTTTGATAAATCAGCCCATTAACAATTCTACTGTGCATTAGAATATGTTATCCCTTTGGGAACAGCCTAAAAACAACTTCAGTAAGTGGCACTGTCCTGGTGGGGGGAACCCTAGAGCTCAAACCAGTCATCCAGCCCACAGTCAAGCTAAACACCCAATACTAATAGAGAATAGAGAAAACTGTGCATCCAAGGAGGGAGATTACATTGATAGATAATGTGGTTAAGTTTGAGTGACAGGACAAACGACTTGTTTTTAGTGCCAGGAAAGGAGTAAATGAAAAAGTAGAAAGTAAAGAAGGAAAGAAAAGTTATTGATCAACCAGTGAGGTCATTTAACCACACACACAGAGAGAGAGAGAGAGAGAGAGAGAGAGAGAGAGAGAGAGAGAGAGGGAGAGGGAGAGGGAGAGGGAG
>NW_004797457.1:752944-776194 GCF_000002075.1 Aplysia californica | reverse complement strand
GGGGGTGTTGGCACTTGAAGAAAAAAGAGTCAATGGGAAGTGTGATAGAAAAGATAAAGGAGAGATAGGATAAATAGATTTTCATAGGAAAGGAGCAGAGCACCCATCAACCACCCACAGAGATGTCAGCCTTAAAAACTTGCTATCTACAGTCACATGTTACTAACGTTTACAGATGACCTGACCTCAGACAAAGTGTAAGGGTTCAATCAATGCAGAACTCAGAAGAGATTGTTTTGCTTTAGTGTCTGTGTTGTTAGTGGTTTACATGTACCATGTGAGACTTCATCTTTTTGTTTGTTTTAGTAGAGGTTTTACTGCGCTCGCAACTGTATAAAGTTATCTTCATCTTTTTGTTTGTTTTTAGTAGAGGTTTTACGGCACTCGCAACTGCATTAGGTCATACGAGTGCCAAGCGGTGGATGTCAATAGAGAAGTCCTTACAGGGAATCAGACTTACTCTGCTCACCCCACGAGCTTCAACAGCACAAAGTCTGCTTCAACTATCACTGCACCCAGGAAATAGCGGGTCACAAAAGTGTGACAAACATACAAAAGAAGTAGAGGAAAATGATGATAGTAAGGATTAGCAAAGAGAAAGCAGCAGTTCCCTGTTGCAGTTCAGGCACAGTTATGAGCGTGATATTGATGAATCAGCCCATTTACAATTATAATTCTATTGTGCATAAGAACTCGATATTTTAATGTCCCCCCCTTGGGGAATTGCCTAAAGACACTTCAGTCAGTAGCACCGCCCCCCGGGGGGGGGGGGGGGGGGTGATCTTTACATATTTGATAGACGACCATAACTCAACCTAGTCCATAGCAACCTCTGTGACCTTCAGTGACCATTACGGACAGGTTTGACTGTACTTTCCTTTGAATTGAAGCACTCAACTGATGAAATAAATATGCGAGAATGGCAAAATCTCTTAGCAAGGATATTCAGTAAGCAGGCAGTGTGTATGAATACGCTTGATTAAACAGCAACATGTAATAACAGAGATTCCGAAACTGTCATGTTATGTAAAGAAGCTTTATAAAGTGTGCCAGGTACACATAAGAAAACAAGAACTGTCAGGAAAAAGAAATTGGTTGAACATGTGCATGTAGAATGCAGACAGCACAAAAAGAGAGACAGAAAGAATAATAAAGTATTGAGTATAAGGGAAGCAGATACAATAGTGGTGACATTTAGCCAGGAAACTATTTTCGTGAGTAGGCCTAACTGTAATACTGGGCGGAAAGCACACCCGAATTTAAATTATAACCCCCTACAAGTCAGGAACTTTTCAAGTTCACATCCCCATGAGTCATAACACAGATCACTCTGTACCATTTCTGAAGTATGCAAGAGAATAACAGTCACACGTACAAGGAGGGACAAAGCAGTCGCCATCTGCATTCAAGACGACTTTAAGAATGCTGCCGTGTTTCATGTTTGTCGACTTTCATTGCTTGTTTTTACTGTAAGTTTTGAGCGGTTTTCCTTTCCTGGATCTTATTGACAAGACGGTGCCTACAAATGGCCAGCCGCACTTATAATTTCATAATAAACACAGCACAAAGTTTGCTCAGAAATACCACTTAAAGAATCATTGAAATCATTGATTTCAAAGAGTCATCATCGCAATCTTTGTAACCATTGACTTCGTTCCAGAAAAGAAGAAACAGACTATACACTGGTGCTAATATAATTCCCCACACCCTGTTGTTGGTTTCCAGCAAAGAATCATGTCGATGTTACAATGGTTCTGTTGAAACTGACAGTAAGCAAGACAATAGGTACTAGACAAGATTAGGGACAAGCAAGTTCAGCACCCTTATTCCCTCCCACAATATTTTTCCAGACGTGCGGTTTATTCATACCACCAACAAACGATTTAAAAACCAGCCCTTCAAGCACATGTTAGTTCTACACAGGGTCTAATATTTGTCAACTCTTGAATCTGTGATAAAAATCCCTCTTACAATTACACATGTAATTATATGTGCCTTATTTACCTAAGAATAATATAAGTGGACTATTTCGACCCCATCTGTCTGTGCCAATCCAGCCCAAGAGGTATACAACACCCAAGCAGAAAGACATTAAAAAAATGTTGCAACATATTTTCTGCACACCACAGACACTGATAGTCTATTTAGCCCTCCCAAGGGTATATTGAGTTTCAAATCACTTACTCAACTCAGAAGAAAAAAATTCAAACGACAACATGCTTTAAAAAACAGAAGTTAAGAAAGGCAAGTCTTTCTTTCACACTGACAGAGAGACAAAAGACAGGGAATTTGGGGTTTGGATAAAAAAAAATTAGTGATGTATGAAGTGGTAATTCAGAAATCTGTAACACACCAGTTGCAATGCAACACATATTCACAAAAAAATGCAATACACTTCAACGGCAATGTAATCCTATACATTCCAACACACCTGTAATCAAAAACTTTTAATGCAGCTCATTAACAAACGGGTAATTACTGTATATGCTCCACTCCTACATATGAAAATGCCTCAGAACATCATTCCAAATTTGTAATGATTCCAGTTGTTCCATATTTTAAACCCATCTGACCAAGCGATTCACAACAGCCACACAAAAAATAACATGATAAACAAACACTAAAACCAAAACCATGCTCATCACCAAATTAATGATGAAAAAGCTCATTTTGGCAATACTTCGGCTAAGTTAGCCACATATCAGAGCAAGAGTACTCTTGTAACATATCATATATCTCAAACAAAGGGAAGGGGGGAAAATATAAAGAAAAAAGGAAGAAAAAAAAAGGACCTTCCCTGGAGCCTCTACAGAATCTTGACGTACATATTTCCGCATGGCCATCAAAAGTATTGTGTCACTTTAACATTTCAACTTTTAGGAAACAGAAAAACCATCACAGGGTTCGCATGTGTACAGCCCTACATATAATTACTGGTTTTTATTTGACGAATCCAAAAGTTCATTCCCACAGCACATTACTCACGCAGTGACATTCCCATATTGATGCTCCACTATAAATGTTTTGATAATGGCATCCCAGGAAAGATTGTTTCAGGAATAAAATTAAATAACGAGGATACCAACAGGTTATGAAAATCTGAACTATGCGGTCCCATGGAAATTTACAGATTTTAAAGTCATATGCATTTTGCATCATGGTCGTTTTTCTATAAAGTGCAATATTATATGAACATCGAGATTAAATTTAAAATATGAATGTATAAGCAGGAGTAAAATACAAAATCGGGACAATTTCAGGAACATTGGCGCCTCTGAACTAAGAACAACACTACACAGGTTTAACCACCAGTACGGGGACCACGTTATGCCAAAACTGTCCATCATCTCAGCCCTTCGAAACGCTGCCACACCATTATCTTTTTTATCATAGCCACAAGAACCATTCGACTATTCAAAGAGGTCCCATTTAGGGTAAAGAATTTATTAAACACCAAAGAAGAATATAGCTACTAGTGTAACAACCAGTTGTCACCTGCCTATTACTGTGCACACAATACCGTAACGATACAGTATTTTTTTTAAAAACCCAAAAAAACATGACTCGAAATGGGGGAGAAAAAAATATATATTAGAAGCATGAAAAGATGAAAAGTGAGAAGCCATGCAAAGTTGTAGGGCTAGTACAATACGCTTGAAGTATTGGAAGAAGTAAAAAAAAATTTTTTAAAGAGAGAGCTCATTCCTCTCTGTCATAGATATTCTTCATGAAAACTGCACTAAGTCAAACATAACACCAGTGCAACATAACGTGAAGTTTTAAGTTGGTGATTTTTCCAGTAACTATTGGACATGAGAGTTGGGAAAGTGTATTGTTCTGAGGGAGGATTCCAGAAAAGCTTATTGATGGATAGAACATCAATATTCTTGTTGTCTTTTGTATCATGAGCCAAAAAATGGTGTTCTGTACTTCTACTGTTGCCCGACCGACTTTGTGAGGTGCAGAACTTGAGTTGAAAGCTTGTATTACTTTAATTGTGACAAGTAAAGCGAAACCAAAACAAAACCCCAAAAAATAACAGAGGGAGAGGGGGAGAGGGAGGGAGAGAGAGAGAGAGAGAGAGGGGGGGGGGAGAGAGAGAGAGAGAGGGGGGGAGAGAGAGAGAGAGAGAGAGAGAGAGAGAGAGAGAGAGAGGGAGAGAGAGAGGGGGGGAGAGAGAGAGAGAGAGAAAGAGAGAGAGAGAGAGAGAGAGAGAGAGAGAGAGAGAGAGAGAGAGAGAGAGAGAGAGAGAGAGAGAGAGAGAGAGAGAGAGAGAGATATTTAAAACCAACAAGGGGCATATTGTAAACTTTACACAAGTGCTGTTGCTTATAACCGGAATCTGATGAAATTTGAAACCGAAAGCGATGAGAGTTCAATGTTTGCAAACACAAAGTTCTTTTCCCTTCTTTTCCGTGAAAAGTTGTCAAAATAAGTTTTAGGAATTATGTCAGTCCGATATAAATTAGTAAAATCAAGAAAGATTTAAGCACCAATTCATATCCAACGTGGACTTATAGACATGGAAAGAGATGGTTGAAACCACGTACCCCTTGGAGATTGTACCAAACCATATGCTATACTCTTAACTACAAAATCACAGACCCCAAACCGGCTTTCATTCACCCCCCCCTTTGTTTTCCTGTTTTCAAAACCATTGAATTTACTTCTGGTGCAATGGCAAACAGTATTATTATTACACCACAGGTGCAAAATAAACATTAGGAACTACAAATAAAGGGCAAGGGTTTGAACCTTACATAGCACCGTCCACGCCTCTCCTTGTTAAAAAAATAATAACTAAACAAATCTCTCAGCTCCCACCACAGGAAGTCCCCCCATACAATATATACACACAGTGAAACGGAACGTGAACGTTTATACCGAAATGGTACATCTAGAGCTACAAAGAGCAGACAAAAGTTTGTCATTCGAATGAAAGAAAAGTGCAGATATTGATGCATTGTTGAACAATAGACACAAGGAAAGGATTTTTTTTAAAAACCTAATTTTTTTTTTTACTGATGTCTTACCACGGAAGTTGTTCTAACAGTCTCATTAATCAAATGAAGAGATCATTTTGCTTTTCTTTTTTCTTTTTTACACCTGATCACACTCACAACAGGGCTGCCCACCCACCAGCGTATGTTTTAGTAATCAACAGATAGAAAATTAGTAAACTGGTTTAGAAATTCGTAACATGGCCAGGGAAAATCATCTTCGATGGGGTGTCAAGGACAGAGATTGTTGTCCAGTATAGTATAAATTCAACATAAAGGCATGATGATACAAAAGAGCAGGAATTTTTTAACACCTTGTTAGTTTAATATTTGCCTTATTCCTAGCTTTGGCACTTCTAAAGTCTAATGTTTTTCTAAGGGCAGAGTGGCCCTTAAGTGACTAAAAGGGCTCAACACAAAGAGGGTGTTAATACTGTTGAAGTTAAGACAACTGCACATGACGTAGTGACATAGACTGTCCGTGCTTGGAAGCTTTTTATCTACTTTTCTCCACTTATACACCAGAAAAGTTGGCAGTGGGTTGGGGAAGCCGAATTTTTTTAAAGATTGGAATCAGGGGTATTACGATCGTATTTGCGTAAAACTGAATTAAAAATCGTAATAATTCAGTCAGATTCGTTATGGAGGACAGCCCTTCTACAACCCACACTACTTTTGGTTACCACAACAGTCTTATTCTTGTCCTGTCTATCCAGTTTAAGTTCAGGAAATACCAAAGAATGTTGAGAGTGTGTGAACAACTGGTATGTATCAGAGCATACTTTTAGAACTCAGTTTACTGCAGGATACGTATTGAAGGAAAAATATTTTGCGGAAATTTCGAAATCACAATGTCCGAGTCGAAAGGATTCACTAGGGTTTAATATAACGTTTAAAGAACAAAAGCGGTGCAGATGCTTTAAAAACATTTTTGACCCAGGTATCCATTTGATTGCCAACTAAACACAAATGAAAATCAAACTACAGTACATATACCCCAGACAACATCAGTATACGGCCAATATGTTTGATATCTATTTGATCAAGCTTTAATTTTAGTAAAACAAAAGGCTGTAGATTTTTTTTTAAAGGCATGAAGAAAAAAAAAAAATCATTTAAAGAGTCCCAAGTCCTAAAAGTACTCAGCATACCATTTGCCATCAGCTATAGATGCAATTTCGCATTTCTCTATAACTTGGTAGCCTTAAAAACTCACATTACTGTATACATTTTCCACTAAAAGACAAAAAACACCAAAAAAAAATTCACGCATCTGAATTCCAGTAGCGGGAACTGCTGCTATAACCATGGCAGGTCAACAGAGGAATACTTTTTAAGACAGAACTCTTGAAGATGTGTGTACTCAGCAAACCATTCCTGCGCCTTGAGCTTTGGTTTGATGCATCAATGTAATTAGCTAGAATGCATGACGCACATAACGGAGAATAAAACATTCATCAGGCTTTTAACAACTGGAACTGCAGCTGAAAAAGTAGCACGGGAAAAAAAACCCCAGGGAACACAGGGTATGATGGGGGAGAGTGTGTGTGTGTGTCTTTTTCCCTTTTTCAGCAGCAAATCAGTTTTGTAAAGTTAGGATGTGAACAAAGAAGGGGAGAGCCAACAGCATGAGACAGAAAAATGCTCACCATGGGGCCATCTGGTCCAGCATTGGGATTATTTGGTCCTCCTGCTCCACTGCCTGGCCCGCCAAAGCCAGAGCCTGACTGCATCAGAGGTTTTGGACTTGACTGAAAATGGGGGAAAAAAAAAAAGAAGGGTTAAAAAAATCCCTCAGTTCAACATAATCTCAAACTTGATGCCTTCCTGCAGGCCTTGTCAGTTTATCCTGAAGAGCAAAAAAAAGCCCCCCATAAAAAATAATCACAATTCTTTTCGTAATCTGACAGCCCAATGAGAAAAGCCACATCTAAACAGACTTTTAGAGAGCACCCAAAAAAAAAATTTTAAAAATCACAAATCCACCTTTCATCCTTCACAGAAATCTCCAGAGCAGTGCATCCTACTGCTTTGCTTCAAAACAGGTTGCTTCACCTTAGGTATCACCCAGCTTCAAGGGCCACAGGATTTGTTAGGTTTTACAAGAAAGAAGCACTCAGGTTCAGCAAGTGTACCCACAGCGACCACACCGACATGTGGTTGACCTTTGTGTCCCTTTTTTAGCCTGTATCTCCCTGTCTGCGGCTCTTGTTTGTCTTAATTTTGCTTCCCTGTTAGCTCTTTGTCAGTTTCCACTCTTCAAGACTTCTTTCCCCAAGTCTCTACCATGTAATTCCAGGAAAATCATGTTCTTTTAAAATTAACAATTTACTTCAAATAATCCTCAAGACCCCAATTAAAACAAGTATATTAATTCAGGCAGCCTAATAGACATCAGCCTCAACAATGCTTCCAACAGATGAAGCTGAAAAGTAAGGAAAACTGTCTCCCGGTGGGGGCACAGGAGGCGAAGCCCCCCGAGAAATTGAAATTTAGTGCCTTAACTTTAAGAGGGTTGAAAAAGGCATTTAGTCCAGAAAAATTTGAAAAGTTTCTTTCTCACTAAAATCACAAGTCAATTGACTTGATCGATGCATAGATTTTCTAGCCCCAGCAACAATCCGAAGATAGACAGAATGGGTGAATGAAAGCAAGGAAGAAATTGGCACAAAAAGTTTCCTGTCATGGCAAGCCAGATCTTGATCAATTTGCTGGTAAAAACGTATTTGCCCACCAACCCGTGATGTATGCACACTGGGATAGTTGCCGATTGCAGAAAATGCGCAGTCTGGCAGGTTTCTATTGTATCAAATTTTTGCCGAGAGATTTACTGTTAATATCCGTAACTTATACAAGACGATACGAAGCGAGTATGGATCCTTTGCGACGGAATTTCAGTAACTCTTCACTATTGCACTTTTGTATGAATGGAGTTGATAACGATTGAGGAGCAAGTATGGAAATGTCAGAAAGTATAGATTTCCATAAAAATGTGGAAGATAGGAAGCACTGATCTAATAAGCTTTTCAAATTTTGCTTAGAGTAAAATATTCCCATTTTTAAAGGAAAACCTCTGACGCAACATCAAATTATTTCCTTACACAGAACACAAATCAAATTATGATTTAACCGACATTCTACACAACTGGATTTTTCCTGTTAGTCAGATGACATATGTAGTTAAAATTCCTGAAAAAACATAACAAGCCTCTTACATTACAGAATAATCAATAACACCACAAACAGAAAGCCAAAACTTCTCAACGACAAGAAGCAGGGGAAGAAATTAAAATACCCAAGAGTCAGGAAAACCTCACATAGGTATTGTGGGCATATATGTATGTGTGCATGTGCCATATCAGCAGACACAATTATGAAAATAATATATGGCCTCTCATAATAGAATTTGTGTGCATCTCAAAATAAGAAAGAGGATTTCAGTTTCAGGTGAGTGTACAAGAACCACTAAATAGCAAAACTAGTGTTCCTCAAATGTGCTCAACTTGGTACAGAGGCTCCCTTCAATTTCTATTGAAATAAAATTTCAGCTCCCATTCTAACATTGCCTCAGACTGTCTCTCTCAGTTTTTAATGGGAGGGGGGGAGGGTGTTGTTGTCTCCCTCACACTTGATAAATACATATCGCACACAGCATAAGTAGTAACAATAACTGATTAACATTACTTCCATGATTTTGAGAATGTTATTATTTGCTCTGGTTTCTCACCAATACAATGACTTCCCTAAAATCCCTTATGACTTTTGGAGCTCAGCGATTTTATTCAAAATCTCACGGAGATGACCAGTCATGGGCAACTTAATAAATGCAAAAGCTGTTGATTTAAAAAAACAAAACAAAATAATAACAAAAACGATTTTTAAAAAGCTTGCACCATCAAAAGCTTTTGGAGGTAAAAATTACATTTTGACATTTAAAAATTGTTAATTCTATTTTCTCCATCTCATGAGTCGTCTATTTGCATCCCCCAAATTCTATACATACTAAACTTCATAACAACTCATTCACTCCAGTACACACACAAAATGTTGAATGTTAATTTTTTAAAATAAAGATTGACATGAACAAAAAGAATATGCTTCTTCTCACTGAAATACAAATCTCCTTCGATCACAAAAATTTAGAACATTAATTACCTTAGCATTCTGAGCAACAACAGCTGCAGCAGCAGCGGCAGCAGCAGCTGCAGCTGATACAGCTGCTGGCCCACCACGCTCCATTGCACCCATCCCTGACGGAGGAACAGGTGGGGGCTGGAGGGGTGGCGCCCCTGAGCCTCGCATGTCTCGACCGCGCTGGGGCTCACCTCTCATTCCACCCTGGGGGGCAGCAATGGGAAACACAAACGTGTGAGGCTGACCACTTTAAGCTGAACTACATGATAGACGGCCTCAAATTGAATCAACTATTTTCCTTTGATTTATGATTAAGAACAACAGAAAAAATTTCATGCACACAGGACAAGGTTTATACAAAGAGTTCTTTTCTAATCAAGGGGGGAATGGACCACTCAAATAATAATCATGGGAGGAAATATAATTCGACAACCAGTCAAAACAAGGTTTATGAAATTTAGTCAGCATTCATAAATTATTGAGAGAGTTCATAGATTATTACTCCCCCTTCCTGATTATGTTGATACAACATAAAATTCCATATAAGCACACTGTTTATTGAGGTGATCTTTGAGCACCCTCTTCCGCAACTAACATTTCTTATTCTGAGTGGTCAATCGGTCCCACCACAAAGTCAACAAAATTGTAAAAGTATCCATACAAGAACCACAAAGTAAAAGTAAACGGCACATTCCATGTCAGTGTTATCTTCTGCATTCTCTTTCGCTCTTCAACTCATCTTTTCCAGATTTTTGGTACGCGGATGAACATTAACATACATTTCTGACTAAAAAATAAGAAACAGAAAAATCTGCTTCATCAATTAAAAAATTATCACTTCAAAATGCCCAGGTTGCATTCCTGTAAAACACTCTCGACGCTAGTTGAGAAGCTGCTCCACCCAAAAATTTAGTAATACTGTCTTTTAAATGAGTGGTTTGCAAAGCAGCTGCAAATGAATGAGGTACCAGGAGGAAAACCAAGAATCCTCAAGTTTCAGTTATTAAGTATATTAGAGAGCTCTGTTGGCAAAAATATTGCATATGATTACAAATTATTGTACATACGTGTTTATATTCCAAAACAGCCTGGCTGCTTCAATGAATACCAACAGACCCATCTTGATTTTCTGTACTACACTACTACTGGTCCTGTTACAAGTACCGTAACTAAGAAAAATCCACGACTAGTAGCTACTTAGAAATGTTTCAAAGCAAAATCAGAATTTCCTTCCTTCCCTTTAAACAATTTCACATTTCACTGCTCTTAATACTACATGCCAATTTTCATACATTTTTTGCTTTATGACACTTTTTGATAGTGGAGAAATACTGCTCTAGCAATTGAAATAGTTCAGTTGCCTTAAGTTCTGAGATATTTCAAAGGATATAACACCACTGACTCCCATTACTTTTACTGAAAGGAAGACATATTGAGGGAAGCTTTAAAACATAATACAAATTTCAAGTAAAAGGGTAAAAAATCAACGCCATTGTAAAGACTTCCCTCAACTCAGCACTTTCAAATTTGAAGCAACAGAATCCCACATGGAATGTGCCAAAACAGTTGTCAATATGCTTTTAAACCAATAATTTGTTTAAAAATCTCACCTCTCCACGGCCCTTCTCATCCTGCCACATGAAGCCAGAAGGCTGTCCACCCATTCGGTCTGGGTGTCTCTCTGGCATGCGATCACCCATGCGTTCTCCCATACGCTCTTGCATGCGATCTCCCATGCGTTCAGGCATACGCTCTCCCATACGTTCGGGCATACGCTCTCCCATGCGTTCAGGCATACGCTCTCCCATGCGGTCACCGTAGCGGTCAGCCATCTGAAAAACACGGAGAGAAGACCCAGGCATTATAGAATGTCCCACTCAATGATATACAATAGCAGAGCATCATCCATTCATTCACAACTGCAGTAACAATACATAACCCTGCGCTTAAGCCTTCACAATAAAGCCTTCTTTCAATTAAAAACCAAATTAAAATTTTCATGTCAAACTAACCCCCAACTTTGATTACATCTGACCACTTTCCACAAAAGTTTTGAAAGCATATACAACTGTAAAAGTAAGATCATAAGATCCGAGTAAATCTATTAAAACTAAACAATAAAATAATACAGACAGTCTTCATGCCAATAACAGTATCAAATGACATGTCCTCTTTCTAGAGGGCAAGTTTTGAAAAAGTAAAGCCTAGGTTGTGATTGTGTTTTAGTCATTTATATAATTGAATATAGACAAAAAATTATTACCATCATTTCCTCTCTCTGCCTCATCGAAGGAGGGTCAATAGGACCTCTACGGCTCGCAATCTCTTGTTGTCTCATATTCATCATCATGTCAGCTCTGCGCCTTTCTTCAGCTTGAGCTCTTTCGCGGTCATCTTGCTGGCGTCTATAGGGAGAGTGAAAAATGTGAGCATCTTTAACTATGAAAAATTTGCAAGCTTTAGTCTGCTGCCAAGATGAAATAACTTTTTAACAAAAGTAAAAATTAAGCTAAATAAAAAAATATCATTATAAATTTAAATTGAGCATAGAGCAAAGCATACCACAAAAGTGCAGCGCACAAATCATATTTTCAACACAGCCAAGAGCAAGTGCTCAAGTCTAAAACCACAAACGACTGACTCAAAGGTAAATTGAATTCTATAATCAATCTACTACGCGTTCTTACCTAGACCCTTCAGGTCTGGGTAAAGGGAAAACTACAACATTAACATGAGCACTCCCCTGGAGCAAGACATGAAGTCCTGTCAGTCAAACTCTACAATCCTACTGATGACCTACTCTTTTTTTTTTTAATAGCAGAGGTTTTACGGCGCTCGCAACTGCATAAGGTCATGCAAGTGCCAGAAGATTAGAGGTGTTACAAGAGAGTAACAAACATGTAAAAAAAGAAGGGAAGATAAGGACGATAGATGTTTGATAGGAAAGAAGAAGCAAACCACACCAGAGCACCCGCCAACCACCCACATTAACTACTCTTCCACAAGGAATGATTTGCAAAACTTCCAATAACCAAATCTATTAGCGATACACTTGAAATAACAGTAACACTCTTGTCTTTCAAGGAACAATGTGCAAACTTCCACAACAAAAGCAAAATTCATTTTTTATTAGTACAAGAATAATTACCTGATCTCCAGCTGTTCTTGTCTTCTCAGCCTGTCAGCATTCCTCAGCTCCTCAAGTCTACGAAGTTCCTCTTGCTGCCTGATTAAATCTGTAATTTAGAGAGGATAGCAATTACTGAAAGAGGCAGGTTCACCAGGCACCAAAAAAGCTCTAAAAATATTTTTAATTAATTCATTAAGTATTTTGATCCATTTTAAATAATAATAAAAATTCAAAATTGTGTAAGCTATCATACACATTTTCTTCCAACAAATAAACCAAAGCATTCAATCAGCATCCTTGACAATAGAAATAGCGCTAAAACTATCTAAAACTTTTCTACAAACCTTGTCTAATTTGTTCTGCCTGGTACTCATACAGAGCATTCTGCATCTCATCCTCCAGCTTGAGTCTAGCGTCTTCTGTGTCTTTCTTAATTTGCTCAATGCGTTGCTTCTCAAGCTCCTCTAGCTGCTTCCATCGCATGCCAAATTCATATTCAAAAGTACCAGGGGGTGCAAATCTTGGCTCCTTTTCTCTTTCCCTGTTTGAGCAAGTCATAGCAAAGCTTGTAAGTCTATTGTTATAACTGGCACTAATACATATACCAAATTTAAAATGCTTTCAGAAAAATACATCAGAGTATATATATATCTATATATATCAACTGCATACGGTCATATGAGCGCGCGGGACACACCTAATACTTTTAGTTGGTAGGAAATTTTGAATTTTGCTCGGGTGGCGGCCGAAGCCCACTCTTATCGATTTTAGACTACCAAGGGATCTTTGACGTGCGCAACTTGCACACGGGCCCTCCGAGATTTTTCGCCCTTGTCCGAGAAGGCTAGGTGTAGATCTTTCCTACCAGAAGATTAGGGGTGTGGCAGAAAGACAGCTTTAAGGAGTCAAGGAGGAGCAGCAGAAAGGCTGCAGAAAGAGTGCAGAAGCCCAGAGGAGGGGGCAAAGGAGATGAGGGGGTGGGGGCAGAAAGAGGAGACAAAAGCAGACGACAGAATATTGCTAGAGAGCAGGAAAGGAGGTGAAAGGAGACAATTTTAGAGAAGGAAATTTTTCGGTCGCTACCCGGATTCGAACCCGGGACCTTTGAATGAGAGGCCAACACCTTAATCTCTAGGCCACGAGAGCCCCCAGACTCACTCTGCTCACCTCTCTAGCTTCAACAGCACAAGGTCTGCTTCGATTATCAAGGCATCCCGGAAATAGCGGGTCACAAGAGTGTGACAAACATACAAAAGAAGTAGAGGAAAATGACAATAGTATGGATTAGGAAAGAAAAAGCAGCAGTTCCATGTTGTTGATTAGGCAGCTATGAGCATCACATGATGAATCAGCCCATTTACAATTCTACTGTGCTTGAACCAGAAATTACCCCCTTTTGGGAATGGCCTAAAGACACTACAGTCAGTGGCACTGCCCCGGGGGGTGAGTAAAGTATACTTTCGAACAAATACAGGGATAACTATTTACAAGGACTTCCGTAAAAAGCGACCACCCCAACACACACAATAAAGAAGAGACCTAACCCTACCCTAAACCTACTCCTCTGTTCTACTCTGTCTCATAGTGGTCGCTCATTACGGATGTCCTCCTCTTTACAAAATACTGAAGGGGAAAAAGGTTTATTCCATAAGAGAACAATGAAGCAATAATAACAATTTTTAGCTGAGATTCAGAACTTTTGCCATGCAACGACAAGTGTTAGTGATAATAAGAATGTTGGGCCGAGTAAGGATGTAAATCTAGACAATGACCAAAAAATCTTAAAAGTACAGTCGAACCTGTGTAAGATGGCCCCCAATTGTCAAGGAGAAAAGTGGCCGTATAAGACAGGTTGCTGTCTTAGGCAGGACTGATAAAGATGAACAAAACAAACCATTCCCTTCTGAGGTCCCCACCAAAAGTAGCCGCATTGTTGTTTTTGGTTTGTATTTCGTTTGTTATATTTATTTTATTGCTGATTTTGCACAAGGGTGACAAAAAAACTAAATATCTGTCAGATGAGTAAGACGAGTGCCATGTTAAAACGAACACATGGGTCGCCACCACTAGGAGAACGAGCGACGCTCCTGTTGCAAGTTCATGTTGACGTCCATTGTTACTTTGTTACAGACTGGGGTAAACAGTGACCACTCATCTCACTTACGATTTGTGTACGAGTTTTGGGCGTGGCTTATAGGTTATGAGGGATCACACGCTTACCTCACCAGCAGCTACAAATTTTGTTACCTATTGGTCAACAGTGGGAGGGGTCAACGCAACATGATCAGTTGGAGGGACTACCTAATAACGACAGGTGATTGGATATGACAGCTCGGACAGAACACCAGGGGCCAATGCATAATTTATGACTAACATGACAAAACGTAATGGAGCCACTAAGGTGGCCACCTAAGACAGGTGTTATTGTTTGGTGTGATATGGATTGTGTGTTAAAATATGGTGGCCACTTTACACAGTGAAATTATATAGAAAAAACGCAAGGGGCGAAATGGAAAGCGGCCGTCATGGCAGGTTCGACTGTATATAAAATTAAAAACACAAAAGCATTGAAAACTTTCTAACTGTTTAGTTATGCATACCAATACCTCAACTTTTCAACAACAAAAAAACCCCAAAAAAAACAGCCTCTATCCACCCAACGTGTCAGGATGATGGGTATTGGCAAAGTAACCCCTCCCCCCCATACCCTTAGCACACTTTTCGGCACTCATTAGATTCAAACTATTGATATTACACCTAAAGCAAAAAATCTCTCGAATTGACTTACAGGCTTCATTCTCATTCAAAAACCATTCTGGAAATTCGTAATTTTTTCATAAAAGTGCAAACTATTATTCATAAAAAGTGCAAACTAAAGACATTTCTGATCAACATATAAAACCTAGAGAAATTTGATACATGTACCTAAAATCAACTTGGTCCTTGAATCATTAAACCACAACAATATTAATATTCATACTTTTTGTACTGTTCTGTCTTGGTCAGGAACTTTTCAGGCATGCCATCTTCTTCATCTTTCTGTTCCAATGGCTCTACAGCAACTGGTTTGGGGTCTCTAGAAATTGGAAATCATTATGCAAGAATGAAGCAATCAAAAACATCAACATTCCTATCTAATCATGTACAATGTCAGAACAAGGACTGATCCTATGGTACGCAGACCCTGTACTTAGTTCTGTAATTTTGCCCAAAAGCATCCAATAATAAGATTGAAAAGAGCTTAATAAAAACTAAAGTCACCAATCTCACTGCATCTAAAACTTAAATGTTAAAATCTTTATGTACAAGGCCACTTCTAGGGTCCTTCGAACAAAAACTCCTCAAAAAAAATTGATGGAACAAATTATTGGAATGCATAAAATGGTAAGACATATAATAAGAGACAATGTACAAAAAATATGAAGAAGTACATACACTCCAAGAAGAAAAACTCCTTCATTGATTCTTCTGAGGGCTGAATTAGCTCCAGGTTTCCTCACAAACTCCACTATGCCTTCTCCTGTGGATTTGCCTCTGTCATCCACAATGACAATGCATCTCTCCAGATCCCCGAATTGAGAAAACGACTGTTCAAGAAGTTCATTTGAGACATATGGGTGGAGATTCTTTACTTTGAGTGCAGCACCATGGGTAGCAAATCTTATTCTGAGTATTCTGCCCTTCCTCTGTAGCCCATCAAGGGCTGCCTTAGCTGCTTCGGCATTCTGTCGATAATCCTAAAAACAGAAAAATGAAAAAAAATGTAATGTAATATATAAACCATATTTATCAACTAATAACTGTCCATGACTTGAACCCTGCAGATATATGGAGCAATTTGTTAATCACATTCTGTTCAGACCAGCTGTTAAATATTTGACAACGAAACCAACATATCAAGCTGAGAACCAGCAATCTTAGCAATGATTTGACTTTAAATAATTAATTATGATATTGACGTTAACTTCCCTTAACAGACATATTAAGCTTTTTAATTTAATCTTGCCATAGTCAGTGATAGAACTACAAACTAGTCACATACAATAACCATCTGACTTTATAGTAAAACACATGAATAACCCCCTCTCATAAGCTGATAAGACAATAAAGTAGTTACGCCCATTCGAATAACCTTTCTAGATGCTCTTGTTATGAATGACCTGGGGTTCAAAGGGGATAATACAGAGGTCAATTTCCGAATGTTTTGCACTCAAATTGTTCTTTGTACCTGCACAATGGTATTCAAAATTATCAAACAAGCTTAGTTTTTATCAGGTAGTATCATTTCATACAAAATCAAGCTCATTTGAAAGATTTTGTATAGAAAAATGGAAGACTTGTTTCCTGACTACCCTTTCGAGCTCCTCATGTCTAAGTGGGTCAATTTCTTCTATATAATTTCATTGGACCAACATCTACAGCTACCAACTTGGCGTGTTTTGAATGAGACGTATGCCTCGGTCACGAACCAACGCAGGCGGTTCTAGAAGAAGGCCACAAATGCACACAAACTCAAGCACACTGATGCACACACACTTGAGCTGCGTGAATGCGGATCCGACTCGGGACCCGAATTAAATGGGAGATGATGCTCGGCGCGCGTGCGCTGAGCTAGGGGCCAGACTGACACCGGACCAGAACGCAGGCGAGCAGGACCAGGGTTAACAAAAGGAAAATCTGCAATGGGCGCAAAAACGGCAATGGTGACTTAAGTTTTAGACAGCAAACTACATGTCGCCTAGCGATCATGCTCTTTTCACATGCCAGCTGGTGAGTTATTTCAAATTGAGACCCACTTTCCGGCTTTAGACTTTTATCGCTGGATGAGTGGTAATTTTAAGTTGGTATGTAAATGTACTACGGGTTTCTGAAATTTTACAGCAATAAAGGTGATTAGACATATGGGGTGCCTGTCTGGTCAGCGTCCATGCATCAGCTCCTCTACGTTTTTGAACCGTAGAACAAAATGGCAATTTCTCCTGTTCTAGAAACCTATTGGCATTGGATGCATGCATATAGTAAGTTTGGCCTTTCCTCAAGTTGGGTTTCAAAGTTTCATTATCGTCCACGTATTTTCACGTAACTATACTTAAAAACGAGCCACCTCTGATCCAAAAATTACCTCTCATACAGAGCCCGATTTCCGCCCCAAGCGCAGCAGACGATAGGCATTGCTACATAAAGTGTTGAAGAACCACCAATCTACTTTAGATCTAGAAGGGGAAGGCAAATAAAAATAAAAACATAACTGTTGGACATTTTTGGGTTGTTTGCGAATGGAGTACCGGCGCGCGAGAGTGTGTGTTGCTTTAGGGGTGACTAAATGCAAAATAGGTTACTGCCAAAGTCGAGCAGTTTGGTTTTCTCCTAGTACCTTTGGAAGGCATTTTCAAACGAAGTATAGGTCGGGAACGTTTCTCCAACCACAATTTAAGTATCTGAATATTCAGACATCTAAAAATCTCTAGGCTAGACGCTCTAGAAATTGAACTCGATGCAAAAAATGCTTCTTCCCATTACTCGCAGAATGGCAGAATGAACAATGACGCCGAACTCTCGCAAATAACAAAAAAACTCGAGAACGGAAACCGTTCGAAGAAATAGAATAGAGGTCAAGTTTATTTTCCCGAGTGTTCGGAGAAAGAGTCACTTCGTTTAGTGGCTATTCAGACTGAAGTCTGAATAGCCTCCCATGGCTGTTCGGACTCAAATTTTCCAAACCGACTGTTCAGCTGACATTTTAATACTGTTTTAAAATTTAATTTTCATTTTAATTGTCCCCAAGAAATGACAATTTTAATGACCTTGATTATCGAAAGTGCCAGGCAAGCGCAGTCTAGGCCAAGACCTCAGTGGCTCCTGGTTCCTTCATTGAGGGAATGGGCGACCCTTCCACCTCGGCCCCCAGTGATGTGGCTCTGCCTTCCGCTGATGAGCCTGGCCTTGTGGTCTTCCCTTCCACCTCGGCCCCCAGTAGTAATGTGGCACTGCCTTCCGCTGATGAGCTTGGCATTGGGGTCTTCCCTTCCACCTCGGCCCCCAGTAATGGGGCACTGCCTTCCGCTGATGAGCCTGGCCTTGACGTCTTCCCTTCCACCTCTACCAGTCATAATTCGGCAGGCCCAGCCACAAGTCCTCAACATCTTGTGTTCCCAATGTCAACCCCTGGCAAATGTGGGTGCCGAGACACGAACGTGGCATTCCACACATGCCAGTTGATTGACCACATACTGGCTTGTGGTTGGTCACCAGTTGAAATGTTTCAAATAAGGCGTCGTCTATTCAGAAATGACGCGACAGCCTCCGAACCAGAGTACACCAAGTACTTGGAATTGTGGAACAAAGTTGTTCCTCAACCAACATTCGATAACCTGCCGCTCCCCGTTTATAACTGGGCGAAAATCATCTAGAGCGCCCCGAGTACAGTACAGCCCCCCCTCCTACGTTTCACATGTCTCCTTTAAGGAATTCCATAGGAACAAAGAAAAAGAGGTGGCGGCGAAGAAAAGGGCACAGGAAGAGAGGAAGGCAGAGATGTTGAGGAAGAGGGAGGAAAAGATGTTGAAGAAGTTAGAGGAAAAGGAAAAGCGCCCGGAGAGAGAACAAAAGGAAGCAGAAAGGTTGGAAAAGAAGAGGAAGGAGGCAGCAATGAAAGGGAAGGGCAAAGGCAAGAAGAGGAGAGTGGAAGAAAGTTCGAGTTCAGATGATGATGATGCACGAGTGGTGTATGATGACAGGTCGGATTTTGAGATGGATGATGAGTTGTGTTGTGTGAATGATGTGGATGAAAGTGTATGTGCTGTTTGTTCAAGTGACAGGGACCTGGACGGATGGATTGGGTGCGAATGTGGGAGGTGGTACAACAGAGGATGCACGGGTAGAGACAGAGAAAAGATACTGGCAATGAGTGAGGAGGAGACGAGTGAATTCCACTTTGTATGTACGACGTGCGAGTGTTTGTAGTGTGAAAACTTGTACGCAGGGTTGTTTTTTAGTTTGTAATTTTTCTTTTACTGTTCTCCCAGGGACATGGCCTTTTTCTTTTGCAGGCCTGTGTTGTTAATAAATTATTTTAACATGAACATGAACTTGTTTTTATTGGTCTATTTTGTATGAAAAATGTATGGCAGTCGTCTTCGGTGAAGGAAATATTCTGCCAATTTCTAGAAAGAGTCTTTTAACCTCCTTGGTATGCTGGAATCGAACCCCAAATTGATCACTGCCTTGGCAATAGGGCAGATACTTTGCTAATTGAGCTTAATAAGTTATTTATCAAAGAGAAAAACAAAGTGAAATAGCTTTTTTTAACGGGAGTGTATACAGACCCGGTAACCGGGAACAAAGTCACAAAGTATACAGACCCGGTAGGGGAACTCTTGTGATTTCGGAGAGTTTCAGCGCCCTCTTGGCTCAGGGTAGACCTAGGTTCTTCTAGATCTATGGTCTAGATCTAGATCTAGGCAGACATAAATCTTTGATCTAGTTTCGCGGCTAGCCTAGATCTAGATCTAAATGAAGATTGCGGATGTCTTTTCGATGAACAATCGTTTTTCCTCTGTTTTGGAGTTGGAGGAATCACGATTTGAAGTAAAGAACAATGTCATAATTTCAATCGAGCAGTCACCCTTTCTATTTCTCTGCCCCCCCCCCCTCTCTCTCTCTCTCTCTCTCTCTCTCTCCCTCCCTCCCTGTGTGTGTGTATCGCTCGCCTTCTCTTTTTCTTTGTTTGTCTCTGTCTTTCTTTGTCCCCACCTATTTCCCACTCTATCTTGCTCTCGTTCCCTCCTGCCAACTGGGGCATGTCACATTTTGCTAGCACCTCTCTCTCTCTCTCTCTCTCTCTCACACACACACACTCACGCACACACTTTCTAGATTTCTACCGGGTCTGGGCGCTGAAACTTCCCAAAATCACAAAAGAGTTCCCCTACCGGGTCTGTATACTTCGTGACTTTGTTCCCCATTACCGGGTCTGTATACATTTCGTTTTATAACATCCATGAAGGGCGGCCGGTTTGACCATAATGGGTGGCTGGTTTGACCTTAAAATTCAAAAAGTGGCCAGTTTTATCAAAAATGTCACCCAGACCATTTTATGTGCAGAACATGGATAAGAATGATAGACGTGATGCAAAATCTGCTGGTTCACCTGAAACAGGTCACATGAGGTTTACATTTTATAACATCCCTTTCCAGTATTGATCTTATTTCTGGTCAGCAGTCTTCATTTCTCTGAGGCACCCACGGATAAGGCTTAAGCGGCCGGTAGACCTGAACCTACTCTAGTATCTTTGTAGACGATCAAATTAGATCTAAATCTAGCTTACAACTTTTGTGCTATAAATAACGTCATTTTTTCTTGGCTTTTATCAATTTGATCATCCACACCGATAGACATAAGGCTTATTCCAAAAGGGAGTGTATATACAGACCCGGTAGGGAAACTCTTGTGATTTCGGAAAGTTTCAGCGCCCTCTTGGCTCAGGGTAGACCTGGGTTCTAGTTCTAGATCTATGGCCAAGGTATAGATCTAGATCTAGACACAGACATAAATAATTGATCTTGTTCCAGGCTAGCCTAGATCTAGATCTAAATGAAGATTGCGGATGTCTTTTCGATGAACGATCGTTTTTTCTCCGTTTTGGAGTTGGAGGAATCACAATTTGAAGAAAAGAACAATCTCATAATTTCAATCGAGCAGTAACTCTCTCTCTCTCTCTCTCTCTGTGTATCGCCCGCATTCTCTTTTTCTTTGTTTGTCTCTGTCTTTCTTTCTCCCCACCTATTTCCCACTCGCTATCTTTCTCTCGTTCCCTCCTGCCAACTGGGGCATGTCATATATACATTTTGCTAGCACCTCTCTCTCTCTCACACACACACACACACTACCGGGCCTGGGCGCTGAAACTTTCCGAAATCACAAGAGTTCCCCTACCGGGTCTGTATACTTCGTGACTTTGTTTAGCAATGCCAATCGCCAGCTGCGCCTTGGGCCGGAAATCGGCCTCCGCGCGAGGGGTATTTTTTGGGCCGCTTGGAATCAGAAGTGACTCTCTTCTAAGTTTAGTTACGGGAAAACTCCTGGACGAAAATAAATGAAACTCGGCAACCAACCAGAGGAAAGGTTAAACTAACGACATGCCAGCATACAATCCCGAACGATTACTAGAACCAGAGATATTGCCGTGTTTGTGCGAATTTCCTCTGCGGTCCGAAAACTAAGCGGAGCTGCGGGTTGATCGCCGACCACACAAGCGCCCCACATATCTTCTTTATTGCTGTAAAATTTCAGATCTCTGCGTTCAGTAGATTTTCCGTACCAACTTAAAATTACCACCCATCCATTGATAAAACACTAGATCTAGAAACTTGATCGCGCATTCCAAACGCGAGGTGCCGGCACACAAGAGGCGCGTGATCGCTACGCGGCATGTGATTGGCTGCCTATAACCAAATGGGTCACCGATGACTACATCGCGGGTTTTCCCGATAGCGCTTTACTGAGTTTTAGAAGGGGTGATCGCGTCGCTGTAAAAACGATGTCACGCAATTCAACAAATTTCACGCAAATATCAGTCTTTAACCCTAGAAGCGCTCAGCGTTTCACCGGAAGTAACCCGCCAAAAATGCCCCGCCGCCACGGCCGATCAGTTGTAAACATGGGGGTTTGCCGGGGGGGAAACAGCTGAGATACCCAAAATGTATACCTGCTACTGAAAAATGACCATTTACGGCTCAACGGATGATAAAAGCATATAGAAGCATATATTTTCTTTAAGCTGATAGAATGAGCCATTCAAAAATGATCAGCGATCAAATAAATACAAACAATGCCGAGAACGCGATAGACTCAACAATTAGTACATCAGCACGGCGAAACAAGTGATAACACATAGCGTGTAGTCGCTCAGCGGGACCGCGTCACTTTATCGATCGATATCTCGGCCAAGAGACGCTCTACGAGGTCAAGATAACTTGCAAAGTCATTGGTCACTATTTATAACTTTGGCCTGTAATTGACTACGTCATTTTCCATATAAGGAACACTGGAATTTTCCATTGAAAAGGGTCAGCATCTATGCCCTTTATATAGGGCCTGCCCGCTTCCCGGTCGAAGTAGGTCAGCCCTATATATAGGGCGTGCGCGCTTCCCGGGTAGCCCGGCTCACACCCTTTATAAAGGGCCTACGCGCTTCCGTCCAGGGTTAAGATCCAAAGTGACAAAGACACCGAAAAAGTGATAGCAGAACTAGATTCGGCACTAAAAATCACATGGAGATGCCAAGTTTCATTCATGCTCCAATTCATTACTGACTTATGAACAGTTTTTCCTCAAAATACATCAAAACATGTCCCACATTTTGGCGATTTTTTCCTATATATATATGAAGGTCCTCCAACATTTTGCAAACAAAAATCCCAATAACTTTTTTATTTATCAATGGATTTTTAAAATTTAAAAACCATAGTTCTTAGAATTTACTCTATTTTCATTTAAGCCCATTTTTAAGCAATTTGGATGAAAATTTAATTTTTCATTGTCATTGCTACTTTGTTCCCGGTTACCGGGTCTGTATACAATTCGATTCCAAAATTAGGAAAAACAGGTCTTGAGTAAGATTGTACTTTACCGGACCACCGGTCGGAACTACTTTCGCTATGGCGCCCCTGGTCCCTTGTGGCCCGCTATTCTTCGTTGCCCAGCTCCCCTACTCACTGTCACTCTCCTTCTCAGTTTTCTACGTCCTCACTCTTCAATTGCCAGCAATCAACTGACGTCTCTTGTCTCAGCGGGTTTTCTAGTCATCCCGACCGTGCCCTTTGACCCATGACCCTGACACCTTGAGGCTAATTGGTCAATCTAATCACGTGGTCTACTATTCTTATTTGCTCGCGACTCTGCTGGCCTGGCCTACTCCTGGTCCGGCAAAGTACAATGGAGGGCTAGAGATACGCACGAGAGCTCATTTGCATAATTGCAACCCC
>NW_004797457.1:733611-752844 GCF_000002075.1 Aplysia californica | reverse complement strand
CCCTCCGAGATTTTTCGCCCTTGTCCGAGAAGGCTAGGTGTAGATCTTTCCTACCAGAAGATTAGGGGTGTGGCAGAAAGACAGCTTTAAGGAGTCAAGGAGGAGCAGCAGAAAGGCTGCAGAAAGAGTGCAGAAGCCCAGAGGAGGGGGCAAAGGAGATGAGGGGGAGGGGGCAGAAAGAGGAGACGAAAGCAGACGACAGAATATTGCTAGAGAGCAGGAAAGGAGGTGAAAGGAGACAATTTTAGAGAAGGAAATTTTTCGGTCGCTACCCGGATTCGAACCCGGGACCTTTGAATGAGAGGCCAACACCTTAACCTCTAGGCCACGAGAGCCCCCAGACTCACTCTGCTCACCTCTCTAGCTTCAACAGCACAAGGTCTGCTTCGATTATCAAGGCATCCCGGAAATAGCGGGTCACAAGAGTGTGACAAACATACAAAAGAAGTAGAGGAAAATGACAATAGTATGGATTAGGAAAGAAAAAGCAGCAGTTCCATGTTGTTGATTAGGCAGCTATGAGCATCACATGATGAATCAGCCCATTTACAATTCTACTGTGCTTGAACCAGAAATTACCCCCTTTTGGGAATGGCCTAAAGACACTACAGTCAGTGGCACTGCCCCGGGGGGTGAGTAAAGTATACTTTCGAACAAATACAGGGATAACTATTTACAAGGACTTCCGTAAAAAGCGACCACCCCAACACACACAATAAAGAAGAGACCTAACCCTACCCTAAACCTACTCCTCTGTTCTACTCTGTCTCATAGTGGTCGCTCATTACGGATGTCCTCCTCTTTACAAAATACTGAAGGGGAAAAAGGTTTATTCCATAAGAGAACAATGAAGCAATAATAACAATTTTTAGCTGAGATTCAGAACTTTTGCCATGCAACGACAAGTGTTAGTGATAATAAGAATGTTGGGCCGAGTAAGGATGTAAATCTAGACAATGACCAAAAAATCTTAAAAGTACAGTCGAACCTGTGTAAGATGGCCCCCAATTGTCAAGGAGAAAAGTGGCCGTATAAGACAGGTTGCTGTCTTAGGCAGGACTGATCAAGATGAACAAAACAAACCATTCCCTTCTGAGGTCCCCACCAAAAGTAGCCGCATTGTTGTTTTTGGTTTGTATTTCGTTTGTTATATTTATTTTATTGCTGATTTTGCACAAGGGTGACAAAAAAACTAAATATCTGTCAGATGAGTAAGACGAGTGCCATGTTAAAACGAACACATGGGTCGCCACCACTAGGAGAACGAGCGACGCTCCTGTTGCAAGTTCATGTTGACGTCCATTGTTACTTTGTTACAGACTGGGGTAAACAGTGACCACTCATCTCACTTACGATTTGTGTACGAGTTTTGGGCGTGGCTTATAGGTTATGAGGGATCACACGCTTACCTCACCAGCAGCTACAAATTTTGTTACCTATTGGTCAACAGTGGGAGGGGTCAACGCAACATGATCAGTTGGAGGGACTACCTAATAACGACAGGTGATTGGATATGACAGCTCGGACAGAACACCAGGGGCCAATGCATAATTTATGACTAACATGACAAAACGTAATGGAGCCACTAAGGTGGCCACCTAAGACAGGTGTTATTGTTTGGTGTGATATGGATTGTGTGTTAAAATATGGTGGCCACTTTACACAGTGAAATTATATAGAAAAAACGCAAGGGGCGAAATGGAAAGCGGCCGTCATGGCAGGTTCGACTGTATATAAAATTAAAAACACAAAAGCATTGAAAACTTTCTAACTGTTTAGTTATGCATACCAATACCTCAACTTTTCAACAACAAAAAAACCCCAAAAAAAACAGCCTCTATCCACCCAACGTGTCAGGATGATGGGTATTGGCAAAGTAACCCCTCCCCCCCATACCCTTAGCACACTTTTCGGCACTCATTAGATTCAAACTATTGATATTACACCTAAAGCAAAAAATCTCTCGAATTGACTTACAGGCTTCATTCTCATTCAAAAACCATTCTGGAAATTCGTAATTTTTTCATAAAAGTGCAAACTATTATTCATAAAAAGTGCAAACTAAAGACATTTCTGATCAACATATAAAACCTAGAGAAATTTGATACATGTACCTAAAATCAACTTGGTCCTTGAATCATTAAACCACAACAATATTAATATTCATACTTTTTGTACTGTTCTGTCTTGGTCAGGAACTTTTCAGGCATGCCATCTTCTTCATCTTTCTGTTCCAATGGCTCTACAGCAACTGGTTTGGGGTCTCTAGAAATTGGAAATCATTATGCAAGAATGAAGCAATCAAAAACATCAACATTCCTATCTAATCATGTACAATGTCAGAACAAGGACTGATCCTATGGTACGCAGACCCTGTACTTAGTTCTGTAATTTTGCCCAAAAGCATCCAATAATAAGATTGAAAAGAGCTTAATAAAAACTAAAGTCACCAATCTCACTGCATCTAAAACTTAAATGTTAAAATCTTTATGTACAAGGCCACTTCTAGGGTCCTTCGAACAAAAACTCCTCAAAAAAAATTGATGGAACAAATTATTGGAATGCATAAAATGGTAAGACATATAATAAGAGACAATGTACAAAAAATATGAAGAAGTACATACACTCCAAGAAGAAAAACTCCTTCATTGATTCTTCTGAGGGCTGAATTAGCTCCAGGTTTCCTCACAAACTCCACTATGCCTTCTCCTGTGGATTTGCCTCTGTCATCCACAATGACAATGCATCTCTCCAGATCCCCGAATTGAGAAAACGACTGTTCAAGAAGTTCATTTGAGACATATGGGTGGAGATTCTTTACTTTGAGTGCAGCACCATGGGTAGCAAATCTTATTCTGAGTATTCTGCCCTTCCTCTGTAGCCCATCAAGGGCTGCCTTAGCTGCTTCGGCATTCTGTCGATAATCCTAAAAACAGAAAAATGAAAAAAAATGTAATGTAATATATAAACCATATTTATCAACTAATAACTGTCCATGACTTGAACCCTGCAGATATATGGAGCAATTTGTTAATCACATTCTGTTCAGACCAGCTGTTAAATATTTGACAACGAAACCAACATATCAAGCTGAGAACCAGCAATCTTAGCAATGATTTGACTTTAAATAATTAATTATGATATTGACGTTAACTTCCCTTAACAGACATATTAAGCTTTTTAATTTAATCTTGCCATAGTCAGTGATAGAACTACAAACTAGTCACATACAATAACCATCTGACTTTATAGTAAAACACATGAATAACCCCCTCTCATAAGCTGATAAGACAATAAAGTAGTTACGCCCATTCGAATAACCTTTCTAGATGCTCTTGTTATGAATGACCTGGGGTTCAAAGGGGATAATACAGAGGTCAATTTCCGAATGTTTTGCACTCAAATTGTTCTTTGTACCTGCACAATGGTATTCAAAATTATCAAACAAGCTTAGTTTTTATCAGGTAGTATCATTTCATACAAAATCAAGCTCATTTGAAAGATTTTGTATAGAAAAATGGAAGTCTTGTTTCCTGACTACCCTTTCGAGCTCCTCATGTCTAAGTGGGTCAATTTCTTCTATATAATTTCATTGGACCAACATCTACAGCTACCAACTTGGCGTGTTTTGAATGAGACGTATGCCTCGGTCACGAACCAACGCAGGCGGTTCTAGAAGAAGGCCACAAATGCACACAAACTCAAGCACACTGATGCACACACACTTGAGCTGCGTGAATGCGGATCCGACTCGGGACCCGAATTAAATGGGAGATGATGCTCGGCGCGCGTGCGCTGAGCTAGGGGCCAGACTGACACCGGACCAGAACGCAGGCGAGCAGGACCAGGGTTAACAAAAGGAAAATCTGCAATGGGCGCAAAAACGGCAATGGTGACTTAAGTTTTAGACAGCAAACTACATGTCGCCTAGCGATCATGCTCTTTTCACATGCCAGCTGGTGAGTTATTTCAAATTGAGACCCACTTTCCGGCTTTAGACTTTTATCGCTGGATGAGTGGTAATTTTAAGTTGGTATGTAAATGTACTACGGGTTTCTGAAATTTTACAGCAATAAAGGTGATTAGACATATGGGGTGCCTGTCTGGTCAGCGTCCATGCATCAGCTCCTCTACGTTTTTGAACCGTAGAACAAAATGGCAATTTCTCCTGTTCTAGAAACCTATTGGCATTGGATGCATGCATATAGTAAGTTTGGCCTTTCCTCAAGTTGGGTTTCAAAGTTTCATTATCGTCCACGTATTTTCACGTAACTATACTTAAAAACGAGCCACCTCTGATCCAAAAATTACCTCTCATACAGAGCCCGATTTCCGCCCCAAGCGCAGCAGACGATAGGCATTGCTACATAAAGTGTTGAAGAACCACCAATCTACTTTAGATCTAGAAGGGGAAGGCAAATAAAAATAAAAACATAACTGTTGGACATTTTTGGGTTGTTTGCGAATGGAGTACCGGCGCGCGAGAGTGTGTGTTGCTTTAGGGGTGACTAAATGCAAAATAGGTTACTGCCAAAGTCGAGCAGTTTGGTTTTCTCCTAGTACCTTTGGAAGGCATTTTCAAACGAAGTATAGGTCGGGAACGTTTCTCCAACCACAATTTAAGTATCTGAATATTCAGACATCTAAAAATCTCTAGGCTAGACGCTCTAGAAATTGAACTCGATGCAAAAAATGCTTCTTCCCATTACTCGCAGAATGGCAGAATGAACAATGACGCCGAACTCTCGCAAATAACAAAAAAACTCGAGAACGGAAACCGTTCGAAGAAATAGAATAGAGGTCAAGTTTATTTTCCCGAGTGTTCGGAGAAAGAGTCACTTCGTTTAGTGGCTATTCAGACTGAAGTCTGAATAGCCTCCCATGGCTGTTCGGACTCAAATTTTCCAAACCGACTGTTCAGCTGACATTTTAATACTGTTTTAAAATTTAATTTTCATTTTAATTGTCCCCAAGAAATGACAATTTTAATGACCTTGATTATCGAAAGTGCCAGGCAAGCGCAGTCTAGGCCAAGACCTCAGTGGCTCCTGGTTCCTTCATTGAGGGAATGGGCGACCCTTCCACCTCGGCCCCCAGTGATGTGGCTCTGCCTTCCGCTGATGAGCCTGGCCTTGTGGTCTTCCCTTCCACCTCGGCCCCCAGTAGTAATGTGGCACTGCCTTCCGCTGATGAGCTTGGCATTGGGGTCTTCCCTTCCACCTCGGCCCCCAGTAATGGGGCACTGCCTTCCGCTGATGAGCCTGGCCTTGACGTCTTCCCTTCCACCTCTACCAGTCATAATTCGGCAGGCCCAGCCACAAGTCCTCAACATCTTGTGTTCCCAATGTCAACCCCTGGCAAATGTGGGTGCCGAGACACGAACGTGGCATTCCACACATGCCAGTTGATTGACCACATACTGGCTTGTGGTTGGTCACCAGTTGAAATGTTTCAAATAAGGCGTCGTCTATTCAGAAATGACGCGACAGCCTCCGAACCAGAGTACACCAAGTACTTGGAATTGTGGAACAAAGTTGTTCCTCAACCAACATTCGATAACCTGCCGCTCCCCGTTTATAACTGGGCGAAAATCATCTAGAGCGCCCCGAGTACAGTACAGCCCCCCCTCCTACGTTTCACATGTCTCCTTTAAGGAATTCCATAGGAACAAAGAAAAAGAGGTGGCGGCGAAGAAAAGGGCACAGGAAGAGAGGAAGGCAGAGATGTTGAGGAAGAGGGAGGAAAAGATGTTGAAGAAGTTAGAGGAAAAGGAAAAGCGCCCGGAGAGAGAACAAAAGGAAGCAGAAAGGTTGGAAAAGAAGAGGAAGGAGGCAGCAATGAAAGGGAAGGGCAAAGGCAAGAAGAGGAGAGTGGAAGAAAGTTCGAGTTCAGATGATGATGATGCACGAGTGGTGTATGATGACAGGTCGGATTTTGAGATGGATGATGAGTTGTGTTGTGTGAATGATGTGGATGAAAGTGTATGTGCTGTTTGTTCAAGTGACAGGGACCTGGACGGATGGATTGGGTGCGAATGTGGGAGGTGGTACAACAGAGGATGCACGGGTAGAGACAGAGAAAAGATACTGGCAATGAGTGAGGAGGAGACGAGTGAATTCCACTTTGTATGTACGACGTGCGAGTGTTTGTAGTGTGAAAACTTGTACGCAGGGTTGTTTTTTAGTTTGTAATTTTTCTTTTACTGTTCTCCCAGGGACATGGCCTTTTTCTTTTGCAGGCCTGTGTTGTTAATAAATTATTTTAACATGAACATGAACTTGTTTTTATTGGTCTATTTTGTATGAAAAATGTATGGCAGTCGTCTTCGGTGAAGGAAATATTCTGCCAATTTCTAGAAAGAGTCTTTTAACCTCCTTGGTATGCTGGAATCGAACCCCAAATTGATCACTGCCTTGGCAATAGGGCAGATACTTTGCTAATTGAGCTTAATAAGTTATTTATCAAAGAGAAAAACAAAGTGAAATAGCTTTTTTTAACGGGAGTGTATACAGACCCGGTAACCGGGAACAAAGTCACAAAGTATACAGACCCGGTAGGGGAACTCTTGTGATTTCGGAGAGTTTCAGCGCCCTCTTGGCTCAGGGTAGACCTAGGTTCTTCTAGATCTATGGTCTAGATCTAGATCTAGGCAGACATAAATCTTTGATCTAGTTTCGCGGCTAGCCTAGATCTAGATCTAAATGAAGATTGCGGATGTCTTTTCGATGAACAATCGTTTTTCCTCTGTTTTGGAGTTGGAGGAATCACGATTTGAAGTAAAGAACAATGTCATAATTTCAATCGAGCAGTCACCCTTTCTATTTCTCTGCCCCCCCCCCCTCTCTCTCTCTCTCTCTCTCTCTCTCTCCCTCCCTCCCTGTGTGTGTGTATCGCTCGCCTTCTCTTTTTCTTTGTTTGTCTCTGTCTTTCTTTGTCCCCACCTATTTCCCACTCTATCTTGCTCTCGTTCCCTCCTGCCAACTGGGGCATGTCACATTTTGCTAGCACCTCTCTCTCTCTCTCTCTCTCTCTCACACACACACACTCACGCACACACTTTCTAGATTTCTACCGGGTCTGGGCGCTGAAACTTCCCAAAATCACAAAAGAGTTCCCCTACCGGGTCTGTATACTTCGTGACTTTGTTCCCCATTACCGGGTCTGTATACATTTCGTTTTATAACATCCATGAAGGGCGGCCGGTTTGACCATAATGGGTGGCTGGTTTGACCTTAAAATTCAAAAAGTGGCCAGTTTTATCAAAAATGTCACCCAGACCATTTTATGTGCAGAACATGGATAAGAATGATAGACGTGATGCAAAATCTGCTGGTTCACCTGAAACAGGTCACATGAGGTTTACATTTTATAACATCCCTTTCCAGTATTGATCTTATTTCTGGTCAGCAGTCTTCATTTCTCTGAGGCACCCACGGATAAGGCTTAAGCGGCCGGTAGACCTGAACCTACTCTAGTATCTTTGTAGACGATCAAATTAGATCTAAATCTAGCTTACAACTTTTGTGCTATAAATAACGTCATTTTTTCTTGGCTTTTATCAATTTGATCATCCACACCGATAGACATAAGGCTTATTCCAAAAGGGAGTGTATATACAGACCCGGTAGGGAAACTCTTGTGATTTCGGAAAGTTTCAGCGCCCTCTTGGCTCAGGGTAGACCTGGGTTCTAGTTCTAGATCTATGGCCAAGGTATAGATCTAGATCTAGACACAGACATAAATAATTGATCTTGTTCCAGGCTAGCCTAGATCTAGATCTAAATGAAGATTGCGGATGTCTTTTCGATGAACGATCGTTTTTTCTCCGTTTTGGAGTTGGAGGAATCACAATTTGAAGAAAAGAACAATCTCATAATTTCAATCGAGCAGTAACTCTCTCTCTCTCTCTCTCTCTGTGTATCGCCCGCATTCTCTTTTTCTTTGTTTGTCTCTGTCTTTCTTTCTCCCCACCTATTTCCCACTCGCTATCTTTCTCTCGTTCCCTCCTGCCAACTGGGGCATGTCATATATACATTTTGCTAGCACCTCTCTCTCTCTCACACACACACACACACTACCGGGCCTGGGCGCTGAAACTTTCCGAAATCACAAGAGTTCCCCTACCGGGTCTGTATACTTCGTGACTTTGTTTAGCAATGCCAATCGCCAGCTGCGCCTTGGGCCGGAAATCGGCCTCCGCGCGAGGGGTATTTTTTGGGCCGCTTGGAATCAGAAGTGACTCTCTTCTAAGTTTAGTTACGGGAAAACTCCTGGACGAAAATAAATGAAACTCGGCAACCAACCAGAGGAAAGGTTAAACTAACGACATGCCAGCATACAATCCCGAACGATTACTAGAACCAGAGATATTGCCGTGTTTGTGCGAATTTCCTCTGCGGTCCGAAAACTAAGCGGAGCTGCGGGTTGATCGCCGACCACACAAGCGCCCCACATATCTTCTTTATTGCTGTAAAATTTCAGATCTCTGCGTTCAGTAGATTTTCCGTACCAACTTAAAATTACCACCCATCCATTGATAAAACACTAGATCTAGAAACTTGATCGCGCATTCCAAACGCGAGGTGCCGGCACACAAGAGGCGCGTGATCGCTACGCGGCATGTGATTGGCTGCCTATAACCAAATGGGTCACCGATGACTACATCGCGGGTTTTCCCGATAGCGCTTTACTGAGTTTTAGAAGGGGTGATCGCGTCGCTGTAAAAACGATGTCACGCAATTCAACAAATTTCACGCAAATATCAGTCTTTAACCCTAGAAGCGCTCAGCGTTTCACCGGAAGTAACCCGCCAAAAATGCCCCGCCGCCACGGCCGATCAGTTGTAAACATGGGGGTTTGCCGGGGGGGAAACAGCTGAGATACCCAAAATGTATACCTGCTACTGAAAAATGACCATTTACGGCTCAACGGATGATAAAAGCATATAGAAGCATATATTTTCTTTAAGCTGATAGAATGAGCCATTCAAAAATGATCAGCGATCAAATAAATACAAACAATGCCGAGAACGCGATAGACTCAACAATTAGTACATCAGCACGGCGAAACAAGTGATAACACATAGCGTGTAGTCGCTCAGCGGTACCGCGTCACTTTATCGATCGATATCTCGGCCAAGAGACGCTCTACGAGGTCAAGATAACTTGCAAAGTCATTGGTCACTATTTATAACTTTGGCCTGTAATTGACTACGTCATTTTCCATATAAGGAACACTGGAATTTTCCATTGAAAAGGGTCAGCATCTATGCCCTTTATATAGGGCCTGCCCGCTTCCCGGTCGAAGTAGGTCAGCCCTATATATAGGGCGTGCGCGCTTCCCGGGTAGCCCGGCTCACACCCTTTATAAAGGGCCTACGCGCTTCCGTCCAGGGTTAAGATCCAAAGTGACAAAGACACCGAAAAAGTGATAGCAGAACTAGATTCGGCACTAAAAATCACATGGAGATGCCAAGTTTCATTCATGCTCCAATTCATTACTGACTTATGAACAGTTTTTCCTCAAAATACATCAAAACATGTCCCACATTTTGGCGATTTTTTCCTATATATATATGAAGGTCCTCCAACATTTTGCAAACAAAAATCCCAATAACTTTTTTATTTATCAATGGATTTTTAAAATTTAAAAACCATAGTTCTTAGAATTTACTCTATTTTCATTTAAGCCCATTTTTAAGCAATTTGGATGAAAATTTAATTTTTCATTGTCATTGCTACTTTGTTCCCGGTTACCGGGTCTGTATACAATTCGATTCCAAAATTAGGAAAAACAGGTCTTGAGTAAGATTGTACTTTACCGGACCACCGGTCGGAACTACTTTCGCTATGGCGCCCCTGGTCCCTTGTGGCCCGCTATTCTTCGTTGCCCAGCTCCCCTACTCACTGTCACTCTCCTTCTCAGTTTTCTACGTCCTCACTCTTCAATTGCCAGCAATCAACTGACGTCTCTTGTCTCAGCGGGTTTTCTAGTCATCCCGACCGTGCCCTTTGACCCATGACCCTGACACCTTGAGGCTAATTGGTCAATCTAATCACGTGGTCTACTATTCTTATTTGCTCGCGACTCTGCTGGCCTGGCCTACTCCTGGTCCGGCAAAGTACAATGGAGGGCTAGAGATACGCACGAGAGCTCATTTGCATAATTGCAACCCCCTCGGCCCTGCTCGCGACTTGGCGAGTATCTACCCCGATTGTTCGCTCATGTTATTGTTTAAGTGTGTGTGAGTGTCTTTAAAGGTAAGATTGAAGAATACCGGACCAGCGGACTGACTTTGCCTATGTCTCAACCTTAGGAATACATAATTTTCCCGTTTTTAATATCTCTCAATGGAGAATCTCAGACCGGTAGATCTATTCATTAATATTTTGTAAGGGGGGAGACCCCCCTGAACCCCCCCCCCCCCTCCCTCTCCACTCCTCCACCTCAACCACCCGCCCCACATTCTCGCGCTATAATGTACGAGTGGTCCGGTATTCTTCAATCTGTCCGCTCATGGTATTGTTTCGCATTTTTGTGTGTTTTCTTTATTATAGTTTCCAGGGGGGCAAGCCTCCCTGAACCCCCCCCCCCCTCCCCACTGTTGGTATGATACACGGTGGTCCACCAAAGTTAAATCCCCCGCCCACTCTCAACCACCAACTCTCCCTCACCTTGCCTCGCCAGTCGCCGCTGCCTTGCGCTGTGCGTGCGCGAAGTCGGAACTACCTTTTGTCCGCACGCAGAGTACTACTATGACTATGAGAGCGTAGTTAGGCACTTGGATATCGGCCCGCGCGGCCCGAGATTTTCGTTCACCTGCGGCCGCCGCGTTTTGTGTCAGAAATAGGGCCCCGTGAGGGGGGTACCTATTTGTTTTGTTTCGTTTATAGTGTTCTTTTCAATTTATGGATTACTTCCGCCTATCAAATTAAAGAGGAAAGAAAGGCGCGTATTATGGCGTTTTCCACTTCGGGATCGGTTGTGTGTGTTCGGAGTTACAAGGAGTTAAAAATAAGGTAAGTTCAAGCCTTTATATTTAAAGAGTATATCTTTTTTTTTTTAGGTATTCCTCACAGTCTTTTCTTCAACCTTTTATCTCTTTTATTTGTTAATTTCAATGTTGTACGTTGAGGCATAAGCGTGTGAGCCCTAATTTAAATAGGTCACTCTCCATGAATGGGCATGACCTATTATCGATCGCGCTGCTGAGCGTGAACCGGGAGGTCATGGCGGCCATTGCGGAAAGCGAACTTAACCCACGCTAACGTGTATTGTTGGCGTTTATTACCTCTTAAACGGCATTGAAGAATGTTTTATAGTAGAAGATATGATTCATTTTAAATTTTGGAATGTAATATGTATCACTGTTGTATAATTTTTATGAATTTGCACCATGTAACAATCAGTAAGGAGTCTTGGGTGGGGGGAGGGAAATGTAACAGCCTTGGCCTTGTTTTGTTTCTGTGTTACTGTCACTGTTAGACCATCGATTTCACGCAAGTTTTTACTTCTTTTGTGTGCTTATATTGTCTTTAAATATTTTTTCTTCTTAATTGTTTTTGTGTGTGCTTGTTATTTAAATATCTCTTTAAATTTTCATGTACTTTGTCCAGTTTGTTTTAAGATACATGTTTATTAGAAGATGTTTTTTCTCTTGTCTAGTCATCTACACTCTCCCTTTACTAGAGTTGTAGTGTGAAAATGTCAAATTTCCATCCACTGCTCACAAATGAATTTATTTACTTCATTGATGAATTCATTGCTTTGCTTTTTTTTTTCTTTCCACAGCCCCTGATCACAACCTGCCACTGTTCCATTGGATTTATTGACAGCTCACCAGAATAAATCCTGACTTTAATTAAAATCCAGAAATGCTTGCGGAGTTGGTCGAATTCACAGAAAAACTTGTTTGAACAAGTTGCAAAAAAATTGAGCACTTAAGAAAGCATTTGTTGCAGACAAGAAAAAAAAAATTGACATTAATTTAACAATATCAAGTTGGCAGACTGGGTGAACTAAACAATTGCCAGAAATAAAGAAAGAATAAATAAGTATTGTGACACAATTGCGTGCTTCAAAAAACATGTCATATTTCACAACTAATTGTCTTTGAAGAAGTTGAACATTTAAATAAACACAATAAAAATATAATGAAAAACTTGCTGAACAAACTGAAGTAATAAAATTAGAAGAGACTATTGTTTAACTTACAGGGCAATCTCATGAGTTAAAGATGTAAAAGAGAAATCAAAGATAAAGACAGAGTAATTGATCATTTACATGACAAATTAAAACATGAAAGAAACATTCTAACAATAACATGCAAAATGAATTTAAAAAACAGTATTATCAAGAATTAAGGTAGACTAAAAAACACTAGTTTGCAGCAGCTGTAGACACAAATGTTAACTTTAAAAACTTCTATGCTCATCTTATTTTAGGCGACCAGCTGTTTTGTTAAAATATATTATATTTTTTAATCAGTTTTTTGTTAATTCTACTGATATTTGATATGTAGATGTTCCAAAAGAAAGGCCTTAAAAAGACCTTCAAAATGATACCTCAATTATTGATGTAGCTTAATTTATAAGAAAGTTATGGCAAAATATATTGACCGCAGGACGATGCGGTCACGTTACACAACACAGTGTTACATAATATTACCCAATATTACCCACCACGACATATTTTAAAAATATCGTCTGACTGTTATTTTGTCCTCAATATCACAAGGTTTCAGAAAATGTTTGGTTTTAGCATGTACGCAGCAGCATATTGAAGCAGCTTACATTTCCCTTATTGTCCTTGCTGTTTCGATCACAAAAATTGCCTTTTTTTTCTATATAGATGTTATCCCCTCGAAAAGATCTTTAAAATGCAATATCTCAAAAACGGTTCAACATAGAGCAATAACTAAGGTAGCGTTGGAATCGTGTCACTGAGCTCTTTGCATTGGTATTGTTTTTAAAGCAATTTGAAAGCTTTGAAATTTTTATCCAAGTGCCTAGCGTAGTTAGGCTAGGTGTGCGTAGTAATCATGGGCCGAGACGGGTGGTCCGGTAAAGTACAATCCAGCCAGGTCTTGTTCCACACCGGCTGAGAATAGCCAACGCTGGCAAGTCTCACCCGGGGCCCGGGGTGAGAGGTCGATTGTATTTTTATTCTCCCCCCGGGTGAGGATAGTAGGATAGCCACTTCCTAAACCTAAAGTTAAAGAATAGGAATTCCTCCCTTTTCTTCTAGAATCTAGATCTAGATTCTAGATCTAGAAATCTAGATTTCTAGATCTAGATCTAGATTCTAGATCCTAATAAAGCCATCCAAGACTCAACAGAATTCCTTTTTTTTGGGGGGGGGCCTCTCCCTTCTCAAACTTCCTTTCTCTCGAGAATCTCCTCTGCTGCTGAACTCCTCTCCTTGCCTTAGAGTTAGAGACCTTTAGACAGGTCTGAACTAGATCTAGGCTAGATTAGATTCTAGATTATTCATCAAAGATAGCGTTACCCTTGAGTCTAAGAAAGGACTTACCAATCGAATGAATCCAAATCCCCTGCCAGTGTTGACATAGACTTCTGAAATTTCGCCAAAGGGTTCAAACAATTTTTTGAAATCGTTCTCCGTGATGTCTGGGGTCAGGTTTCCGACAAACAATCTGCATCGCCCTGTGAATTTTTTCTCTCCGCCCTCTGCTTTACTGTCCTTTTCGTCATGTTTCTCTTCATGCTCTCGTTTTGTTGGCAGATTCTGTCGACTGTCGTTTCTGTTTCCCGACTTGTCCCTGTTCTGATTGTGACCTCCTTGATGATGGTGGTTGGGTGTTGAAAAATTACCGGAATTACGTTTGTCGTCTCTTGAGTTCGGACCTCCTTGGTTTGGTGTGGTCCTGTTGTCTTTTTTGTACGGATTATTGTCTTGTCTGGCAGGGGTCATGTTTACCCCAGATTTGGACATGATTGAAACAAAGTTTAATTAACTGGTCAAGCACAAAACACAAAGCGTGGGCAACCTCATGCACTCGACGACAAGAGACAAAGATGGCGTCGTCGGCTTTATGTCTTGAGATTTTCAAACGAGGCTGATTTCCTCTTCGTCTTATTCTAATTTCGAAAATTTTTGTTTCAACCCAGGGGAAGGACTTGTTTTTAATTAAAATACCCGCTGAAAATGTTATACTCATTACTTTCACATTTCTACGCTTTTGTATTTCACATGTTTACAATTCTTGTGAAAGTATATATTTCGAGAGTGCCCTTAATTATACCTTTAATAATACTGAGGAAGAGCTCCAAAAAATGGAAAGGGGTACAGACTCAGATAACAATCGATCTTGCAGCGCATGAACTTGCTTTCGATCCGTTTGAACTACATAGCCTAGGTCGCTAGACTAATGTAGGCCTACCGCTATGCTACAGTCCCGTCCATTTATAACAGCCTCTGTTATTACTTGAATAAATCAAATCCCCAGTTATTGTTTTTTGTAAGATTCATTCATTCATTCATTCATTCATTCATTCATTCATTCATTCATTCATTCATTCATTGTTTCAGGAAGCAACATCCCTGCACTCCGGACATGTCCATTGATGCTCCGTTGCTCTCTCCATGGAGATAGATAAATTGTAAGACAGTAAATAACAGGGTTCAATTTGCGCAGACTCAGATATAACAATCGATCTTGCAGCGCATGAACTGGCTTTCGATCCGTCAAATTAGATTATTAAAATGTGTCTCAACCAAGTTCGCTTGTTTGTATGATCGCTTGCCTAAACACAAACTTTCAAACACATACCCTCCATAGTGCAGGGGTCACTGATCGATTATCCGTCTCAGTGTCAGCAAAACAGCCCTCTGGAAAAGAGTCTGCGGTAATCGATTTAATTTTATTATGGTAAGCTGAATAAGGTGCATATATTATGATTCTGGTGGTTTCCCTTGATAACGGTTAAAACAGGACTCGTTTATAACAGGGAAAAACTGCCGGTCCCGTCTGTTCTGTTATATTCGAGTTTGACTGTAGTTCACTTTCGTCTGACTGCGGTTAACGGGATAGACTACAAAAAAAATCGTTCTGTTTAATCTTTCTGGGTTTTTGCATGCTGGTCTAATAGTTAAGTAACCAACAGAATCTAGATCTAAATGCGCAGTCATAAAAGTCACCTCAAACTTAGGTTTCAACACTTTTTCTTTGATGTAAGCCTAAATTCGGGGGTTTTTTAATATGGGATTTACAACGCCAATAACACCTAAAACATTTAAAATAAAAGTTGGACATAATTTCCACAACATCATTCTATGACGTCCTCCAAAGAAGTCGATTCAAGAGACGGAGTGAGAATTTTTCGAGACTCACGTGGAGCACGTTTTATAAAGAGAGCAAGACGTCTGGACAGCCGGGAGATGAAATCGACAAGCTTATGACTGAAATGTGGGGGCATGGCGGTGCATGTCGCTGTCTCAAAATTAGTATTTTGTGGGCAAGGCTACTGTAAGTCATTTATTTTAGTGCTCCAAGGTGGATGCCAAGAGTGGTTTTTAATATAAGGCCCAAAATTAGAGAACAAAAATTTCATTATTAGGTCAAGATTTAAAAAAATAATTTTTATTTGGTCGCTGGCCTGCAGAAGTGCCCTGCAACGTTTCGTGAGTATACGTAAATTCCTCAGTGAGCTTTTGAGGTTAGAGAGGTGAGCAAAGTAAGCCCGATTCCCCGTTTGGACTTCTCTGTTGATACCCACCACATGGCGCTCATTTGACCTTATGCAGTTGCATAAGCGCTGTTAAACCTTACAAAAACAAGCATAATCCTTTATAGTACATTTGCATGTATATATCATCATCATCCAGAGCCAGATCTGGGGCAGACATCGGCGATCATGGTTCTCCATTCATTCCCTTGCTCGGATGCTCTAAAAAAAAACCCCAAAAAACAACGGTTACGTTTCCCTGATCTTCCGATCTGTTACCCCCATTTGTTTAGGTTCCCTAAGTAGGTTGTTCTGCCTCGTTTGCCTTCAATTTTGCCAGTGAGAGCTAGATGTTCAAGACGCTTATGTCTATTCAGGTGTTCCAAAAACTGCATTAGTCGTTTCCTGATTATTTTCAACATTGAGCGTCCACGTGGGCTTCATCAAGCACTATATAATATCTCATTTGATTTCTTTTCCTTCCACAATACTCATAGCAGTCTCCAAAGAAACAATATTTCTGTTGCTTCTATTTTATTTTCACTGTCTTTAGTGATGGTCCAGTATTCACAGCCATATAGAAGGGTTGACCATAATTAGCATTTCATTTCGAAGGTCATTCAGATGTTTCTATTTTCGATCAGGATTGGGCTCATTTTATTGAAACCAACCTTAGCCATTGTAATTCTCCGTTTTATTTCTGTGGAACATTTGGCACCAGATGTTTAATCTTTTCACCTTTACTAAATGGGATTACAACTAGGATTTGCTGCTTTTTTGGATGTTACCTTGCATTCTGTTTTCTTTACATTCAACTAATCCAATTTTTGTTTTCATGAAGCTTTTAGTCCCAAATGTACATGGGATATTCCCACTTGTTCTTTTAGTTAAATGGTAGACCTCATGATCTGATGTCGAAAGAATAACTTAGCGGCAGTTTAAATTCATCTATGGAGACTGTTTTTCTATAACTTCGATATACAGTCTGTCTGCATACAGTGTGACGTCTGCCGGTACCCCGCATATTATTATTTTGCAATTCTTCATGCTTTGAAGTTGAAAGGACACCAAACTGTTACCTTTTGGCTGTAACTATTTATTATTTCGTCTATCTGATTTTAAAAGATTTTTTTCACAGGGTAGGCTAAATAACATTTAAAAATACCCCCAACATTTTTTATATAGGCCTACCTAAATTATATTTTATTAGACGGTGGTAATTCAGACGACCATGCAAAATCGTTTTTGAAATACATTGGAGTCGAGTTAAGTGACTATGGTTGATCTGAAAACAGTGAAAATTTGAAGGAAAATAAATGTTGGAGCGGAACAACCTCTCTAAACCGAAAACCCAACTAGATTTAAAAAAAAAAAAGTAAAAAAATCCGGTGGTTCCGCGAGTTTCTAATCGAGCGGACTCCACAGAGTGTGTGCCGCGGTTCCTTAAATCTGCGAACACTTTTTGGAACGAAGTTTATAGTAAGATTTTAATCTTAAATAAGTTTAAGTATAGTAATTTTCCTTGTTGCTCTAGATATGCACTATGATAAAAGGTTAGATGAAAATTCGGATAACAAAATTTATAAATAGTTTGTAGATACAATCCTCAAATTGCTGTAAAAGTGAAAGGGCCGGTCGCTTTACGATAGTGCCGCAAGTTCACATTCAAATCGAGGTTAGTGTCCTATTTATTTTAATGGCGGCAGAATAAGTTGCACGTTTGTCGGACTGTTGCTATTGCACACATAAGTATTAGATCTAGAGTGTGATGGGAAAATTGAATGATTAAATAACTGGCACCGTGAGAGGTTAGTGTATTGCGTGTGTTTTCTTTTAAATGTTGCAAGGGAGAATCAGTGGGAATGAGGCACTGTTTTCTTGACGCCTATCCGATCTAAACGCAAAAGAGGGTCATCTCCCCTTTTTATTTATTTTGATTCGGTATTCCAATGTTCGCAAAGAGGGACAGAGTAAGAATGGCTTTGGCCTAGGCTAGACTTACAATGGGCAGACCGACTAAATCTCGGTTAAAGTTAATGTAACATATATGCATATATCTTTTGAAATATTGCTGGCAAGTCGTTTATAGATCTATATATCTAGATATAGATCTAGGTAGGCCTAATTATTAAATTTTACGGCATTCATCATTCATCACATTAATTTTCATAAACTTTCGCTCACGCCGCTGACTGGCACTTGTTCACAGTTAATGTGCACGGAGTCGTAGATCTAGAATCATTGTCGGTAGACACAAGAGTAGGAAAACATTGACAATCGTCAAAACACTGATTGCATATCCGTTAGCATAGATAGCACAAGGGCCTCTAACTACTAATGTCAGTAATGCTGTCATTTAAATTTAAGTTTAAGTATTAATAAAGGTACCTGTTTCTGCCATTATGCAAAAACATTCGTGAATGAAAACAATTAGATCTAGATCTACATCTATCTAGATCTAGATTCTAGGGCCTAGAGAGAGGTAGGCTAAGCCATTTTTTGTTCAGAGTAAATCAGAGCTGAACGAAAACCCCCTACTCCTGATCCTTCTGTTCTATCCTATTATTACTCCTATGGACCTAGCCTAGAATCTAGATCAAGATATGTAGACTAGATCTAGATATAGACTCTAGATCTAGATCTAAATCTATCTAGATTAGATTTAGATCTCTAGATTAGATCTAAATTATATTTTTAGATCTAAATCTAGATCTAGATTCTAGATCTAGATCTAGATCTAGATCTAAATCTAGATTATAGTAGATCTAGATCTAGATATCTAGATTTTCTAGGCCTACTTCACATTTGTTGTCAGGAAATTTTTTTTTGCTGCTGGTGATCTTATACTTTAGCACGTTAAATTCCCAGCCAAAGTCTACTAGAATCTAGATCTAGATCTAGATCTAGATCTAATCCCCGACTCAGACCTTCAAAACTTTGAACTGGGCCTAAAAATGCGCAAAATACCGTAATTTTGTCATGAACAGATGGTATAACAGTGGTTTTCGGTCTTTCAGCTTTCATCATGATTTTGGAAGCCATTGAAAGTATAATCTTGATGAGAATTTAGATCCAGATCTAATAGTGGTCGCTCGTTTCGGAACCCCTCAATTGAAGAATTTAACGTGCTAAAGTGTAAGATCATCCTGCTGCTTATATTAAGAATTAATAAATGGGAGTGTATACAGACCCGGTAACCGGGAACAAAGTCACAAAGTATACAGACCCAGTAGGGGAACTCTTTTGTGGTTTCAGAAAGTTTCAGCACCCTCTTGGCTCAGGGCTCAGGGTAGACCCAGGTTCTTCTAGACTATGGCCTAGGTCTAGATCTAGACAGACAGATCTATAAATAAATCATTGATCTAGTTTCGAGGCTAGCCTAGATTTAGATTCTAGATCTAGATCTAAATGAAGACTGCGGATGTCTTTCCGATGAACGATCGTTTTTCCTCCGTTTTGGAGTTGGAGGAATCGCAATTTGAAGAAAAGAACAATGTCATAATTTCAATCGAGCAGTCACCCTCTCTATTTCTCTCTCTCTCTCTCT
>NW_004797457.1:638113-732312 GCF_000002075.1 Aplysia californica | reverse complement strand
CTCTCTCTCTCTCTCTCTCTCCCCTGTCTCTGTATCACTCGCATTCTCTTTTTCTTTGTTTGTCTCAGTCTTTCTTTCTCCCCACCTATTTCCCACTCTATCTTTCTCTCCTGCCAACTGGGGTGTGTCATACATTTTGCTAGCATAGCACTTCCCCCCACTCTCTCTCTCTCTCACACACGCACGCACGCACGCACGCACGCACACACACATACACACACACACACACACACACACACACACACACCTCCGGGTCTGGGCGCTGAAACTTTCCAAAATCACAAAAGAGTTCCCCTACCGGGTCTGTATACTTCGTGACTTAGTTCCCGGTTACCGGGTCTGTATACACTAGTCTAGTATCTTGTGATTGCGCAAGCTTTTTATATTCCAGATTGCCCAAATGTATGGTTAACTTTGGCTGTCGTTATTCTCTCGAATAGCCGAACTGAAAGACGGCTGGGTTAGCTGTAGGCTCCTCCTATATGATGGCTAGACTGACAAACAGTCAAAAATAGGCCTACTGAATATCAACTTCATTTCTGTCAGAAGTTAATAGTTTTTGAAATATATCTGAATACATTGTTCTTTTATTAATAGAGATAGATTCTAGAGGTTCTTTGGACCAATCGGGGGATCCAGGGCTGCCCCACTGGGGTAAAAGAAAATCTGGGGGGTTACAAGAGGCATACCCCCCTGTTTTAATCCATAATTTGATATTTTACAGTTAGATTTGAAATTTTCTTGAAAATAATTGATTTGAGACAGTTTTAATGGCAGTACTGCAGTTTGACCCCCTGAAGCAGTGCATCTGTGTGTGGGAGTGAAAATTTTTGGTTAACCATTTACCTATTTAAAGTATAAAATTGTATACTTGTTCAAGCGGATGGCTAGAGAACGACAAAAACTAGACTAAATTTATGCTATTGGCCGATATTTATAGTAACAACGATCTTGTTTGACCTGGCAAGGGGGATGCCCGCCGTGTCATCTGATCGTGATTCTAAAAATAGTAATGATTTTGTGTAGCACACTGTTTGCACTGGCAGTTTCCAAGCTTCCCTCTTTGACTTTCCCAGTGGTTCCCCCAAGAAGTATACATTGCTTTTGCACCTCGGAGTATCCATTTGCAAACATTGCTGTCTCCAATAATATCTACTCCATTTGCAGCTCAGCGTCCTGTTGAGTCCAATCTCTTGTAAGTGTCCAATTTCTTGTGCTTACATAACTTTAAAAGAAACGATCCGGATCGAAACGGTCGATCATTTGCACTGCGTCGTTGAACTTTGTTTGAACTTGCTTTCGTACGTAGGCCTACTCTTAGACTTCTTCTCAGTTTATGTAGTGAACAGCATTAGAATCAATATGGGCGGAAGAATGGTGCTGCACAATCACAGACGACCGAATCGAACAGTTCTGCAAGTTGCAAAGAAAATAATCCGAGTCTGCAGGCTGCTGTCGTGCTGTTGTGTTGCCACCATGACTGTCAAAGTGGGAATCCTTCAATAACATAAAGCAAGCTGACTGTAAATATCGGCCAATGGCGTATTAGTTGTTGTTCTCTAGCTATCCGCTTGTTTGTATTTGTGTTATTTGAGACGAAACCAAAAGGTGCCTCACTGACAGTGCATGTATTTTAAACCTGAATAATTACTAATGAGATCTGTGTACTCGTCAGGTTTCTAAAAGTAATAGGGCCTAATATAAGTACGACTAGACTGTTTGGTGAGCCAAACTTTAAAGTACAGCTAGACGGCTAGGCTAACTCTGTACTAAGGCCATCTGCTGGTGAAATTTATAAAATCTATATTCCTTGACTACATATATCTATAGCAACGATGATATTCATATTAGTCATATTCAAAGAATACATTCAAGTAATTATTTATTATTATAGCACATGGTAACCATGGTAACCAAGCAAACATCCGCCATATTGGATAATTTCATCAAATTTCAAAAGCTATCTTTCTCTTAGTTTTCGTCTGTTGGCTTTCATTTTTAGCAAGTACAAACTACAACACATAAGTAATGAACAAATCACGCCAGATTTGTAATATTACGATTATGAAAAAAAATTGTGGACTCTGGAAATATGTACATGGATAAATAGCAAAAAAATCTCCAAATTCCCAGCAAAAACACTGATTGTGTAATTTTATTCTTTTATTATCCTCAAAAAGGGCTCTGTTTCAGTACAGGTCACCTATGGATGTACATTGTATAAAATTATAAAGCTGTTCAGATGAAAATAAAGGAGAAGAGTAATTTAAAGTCAGACAAATAAATATTTGAAAAAAAATGAAGAAAATATTAAAAAACATGACCCAAAATTGCAATTAAAAAAACAAACCCATTTTTAAATGACTTCTAAATATAATTGATTGAAGCGGGTGCTCGAAACTTTGAAGGAAATTAACAATGTCCTCCGAGCGCCTTTTGTTCTGCCAATTTTTTGGCCCCCGCAGCAGGGGTGTTTCGTGGGACGAACTAATACTAATGCAATGGTTGTTGTCCTCAACTCGCTCTCACACCGCTTCTCGTGAATGGATATGAATGAAACTTGGCAGCCAATCAGAAAAGAGGTCAATCTCGATGTATGCAGATTGACAAGTTTGTATTGATAACTTGCATTTGTGTTGCATTATAGTTACAATACAATAGATGTAGTCATTTTTATTTGCTTAATTGCATGAGAGAAGAATAGAAACAGAAAAGCTAACATCTTGAGAAGTGGTGTGGCATTGTGTTTGCGTTATGAAAGCCTATTCCCTTTTCTTGGGAAAGCACACACTTGGACTCATCCTGTTTGCTCTGTTTGGAAAAGTGAGGCAGTAAGATTGTTTTTAAAGAGTGTGGTATATTTAGTCCAGTCTGGGAAGATAGTCCCGTTTATACATTGTTATCGTTCATGCGCGGGTGCGTGAGTGCAGGCGTGCGCGCATGTGTGTGTGAGAGAGAGAGAGAGAGAAGGAGGGGGGGGTCTAAATATCTGTTACATGTATAGTTTGAGTTGTAGCCTACACATGCGAAATATTCCCATTACTTGTAAACTATAATATCTAAACGCATCTTAATCCACCACACAATAGGACACTGTCCCACAATGGATACAGAGACGATTTTATTTTCTATTACAAAGTGAGTATACTTTTACATGTAGACAACTGGATTTATTAGACTAATAAGTCCTGCTCTCTACTTACATTTTTGTGACAAATTGATCCAGAGCATTGCTTTGCAAGGAGGAACCTTTTATGTTACCAAGTTTCATTCAAATATGACTTTGGGAGAACATATGACTGATAATCTTTGTAAATCTGTAAAGAACGCCACTTTTTTTACCTGTCAATGTCTTTACGACTCAAAAAGTATGACAGATATTAAAAATCTGACTGCATGACTAGATTCTGCATTAAAAATGTATTAGACTGCCAAGTTTCATTTACATATTCCAAGAAATAGGCGAGCTATGACAAATTTGGTCTCAAAACCCACTGAAAACGGCCACATTTTTACCCATAAACGTCTTCATAACTCAAAGAATAGGATAGCTATGAAAAATCTGAAAGCAGGACTAGATTTTGCACTAGAAAATGTACTGTGTTGTCAAGTTTCTTTTAAATACTCCGAGAAATGAGCGAGTTATGACGAATATTGTCTCAAAACTCACCAAAGAACGTCCCATATTTGGGGGTTTTTTCATTATAAATAAAAGTGCACCAGAAATTAATTGATTAAAAAATCCGTAACTTTTTTGTTTATTGATGGATTTCAAAAATTCAAAAAGTTCCATGCGCTGTGAAGATAGAGCTACAAAATGCACCTATTTGCAAACACTTTATGGCAAAAAAAGGATTTTCGTGGTCATTGCTATACTTTCGTACAAGCATGAAGTTGGCGGTAAAACAAGGTTTTACTGTCCTTGGAGTTATACATAGTAAATCAGACTGTCCAACGTCAAGGGAACTTGTTTACCAATCACTAGATAAACTAATGAGTTACCTCCCTTCGATCTGTTCTCCCCCCTCCACCCCCACAGAACAGTGCTACTGACTGAAGTGTCTTTAGGCCATTCCCAAAGGGGGGGGGGGTATTGACATGTTCTTATGCATGGTAGAATTGTAAATGGGCTGATTTATCAATGTCATGCTCATACTGTGCTGGAACAACAGAGGGAACTGCTGCTTTTTCTTTCCTCATCTTTATTATTGTCATTTTCCTGTACTTCTTTTGGATGTTTGTCACTCTCTTGTGAACTGCTATTTCCGGAGTGCCTTGATAGTCGAAACAGACTTTGTGCTGTTGAGGCTTGAAAGGTGAGCAGAATGAACCTGATTCCCCGTTTGGATTTCTCTGTTGACTTCTACCCCTTTGCGCTCATATGACCTTATGCAGTTGTTAGTGTGAGTCCTCACTAAATAAAAGCCCCACGGGCATTCGCCAGCCTGTAATTTATTGGGCCTTATATCTGGCGACGCTAAATATTTTGCCTGGAGGTTCCAATGTTTCTCCGGGTGACTGAAAAATTAAATTCCTTTTTATAAATGGTATTGACCAAGGCCTAATTAGAATGTATTTTCCTAATCATCGCCTCAAATTTAGTCGGATTCAGGCAGGGATCGAAACTTGATATTGAATTACAAAGTTATGTTTTTTTCTAATTGTACATTACACATTGTATTGTGTTCGCTTGCGACACACTACATCACTGCATATCTATCCATATTGCCTGATTGTCAAGCAACCTCTGAGTAGATGCGCTGTGTGCCCCCTAGTGTGTAATGTGTTCTTCTGGTGGCCAGTTCGCTGACGGTGCAATGGGGTAAATTAACAGTAGTTTTATAAGGACGGTACAACTGAGACAGTTGGCAGATGGCGGTGTTAAGCGGAATACTATGTTTATATAGGGGATGCTTTTCATAGATTGGCAATACCTGATGGTGAGCAGGGCTGGCAGTACAACGAGGTTTGACTGAACGTCTATAACCTTGTGCTGGCATTTTTAATGTTTACCTAGTGCTGCTTCTCATAATCTTACTCAGTAGTACTAAACAGTTATATTTAAGAATATCTGTGTGACGTTGGTTAAAAAAATGATGTTACAAAATGAGTAAAAATGTATACTTCTTGTTGATTATTGCTCTTTTGCTTTCCCTCAGATATCTGAAGACTCAAGATGGATAGTGAAGAGGCGATTATGGAAAATGAGAATAACTCTAATCTGGAGTCTCAGTCAAACATGAGAGAACAGATGACTGAAGGTCGTCCTCCTTTGCCTCAAGCACCCCCTGACAGGGATGAAAATTCCAGTGCAAATATAAACAGCAGAGGGAGTCCTTTGCCTCCTAGTACCAGTCAATATAGTGACACAGCTCGTGACTCATCTGAGGGACAAACTTCACAATTAGGAGGTCAGAGGCCAGAAAAAACAGATGAGACTGCCATGGTGGAGCCAGCTACTAGTGCTTCAGGGTCAGAGCAAGACTCTCAAATTGAACCGTTAGACTATGAAACTTTGGTTGGAGGTGAGAATGAAGATTCTGGTGAGTTGAAACGTGTTGGAAAAGCTGTGGAGGAAGATGCCCCTGTAGAAATGTGTATTGACAGTGCCACAGACTCAAGTGAAAGAAAGGTAGAGTGTGGTGACTCTTTGTCTGAAGTCACTTTGGGGGAGGATGAGAGTTTGACTTGCTCTGGTGAAACAAATGACAATCTTAAGGAACAACAGGTCCAAGAATTGCCAGAGAATGACAATGGAGACAACAATATAACTGCAGTCACGAGCAGCTCTTCAGAGGATAAGAATTCCCTTCTTCCAAAAAAGACGGAAGTTGCAGGCGATGATGCTGAGAAAATGGAACTTGATGAGGGAGGCACGTGGGAAGATGACTTAGATTTATTACCTGATGATGAAGACCCTGGTCAGACAGTTGATGGTGACAGCGCTGGACACACTGTATCTGAGAGGGAAGAGGTTGGCCCTGTGACGGGAAGTCTTGAACATGGTTCAAGTCATTGCATGAGGTCCGAGGAAAGACAGAAAATAGTTGATGAAGAAATGGGTTGTGATAATGAAGCGGAAAAAGAGGTGGCCAGCAGTGTGAAGGAATGTTGTATGCAGGAGGCTGTCGGTCAGGAAAGTATCGAGTTTACAGGCAATGTTGAGTTGTCTAAGCAAATGGAAGATGAGCAAGTATATAAAGACTCTAGCACAGCACAGGGAGAAGGGCCATCTGAAATCAGTTCAATATCACAAGAAAAAGATGCAAGTGAAGGTAATGAAGAAGACTGTCCACAAACAGTCGAAATTTCTCATGTGGATACAGATGTTAAGGCATCAGTTGAAGGTGGTGGAATCGTAATTGACAATCAGAAAGCAGACAGTATTAATGCATCGACAGAAGAAATGTCTGTTGATGTCTCCAGTGATCTAGTTCTTGAGAAAGATGATGAAAGAGGAGAAAATAACCCTGTTACATTGTCTGATAGTAAATATCTTGATGCAGAAGACGATGTGGACATGGGTCCCAGTGAGGCACAAGATGATTGTGCCAAAATGGAAAAGGGACTCGATGAGGGACAAGATGATAGTGCTAAACTAGAAACAGGACCCATTGAGGAACAAGATGGCTCCGCTGAACTGGAAACCGGACCCAGTGCTGTGCAAGAGAACACTGCGGAACTAGAAACAGGATCCACAATGGGACTACATAGCACTGGTGAACCGGAAACAGGACCCATTGAAGGACGAGATGACAATACAGAACTGAAAACAGGATCCAAACAGGGACAAGATGCAATTGCCGTACCTGAGACAGGACCCAGTGAAGGACAAGATGCCATTGCCATACCTGAGACAGGACCCAGTGAAGGACAAGATGACATTGCTGAACCTGAAACAGGATCTCCTGAAATAGGTTTCAATGAGGGACAAGATAACACAGCTGAACTGAAAACAGGACCCAATGAAAGACAGAATGACATTGCCGAACCGAAGTCTGGACCTGATGAAGGACAAGATAACATTGGTGAGCTAGAATTGGGACCCAGTGAGGTACAAGATGATGTTGCTGACTCAGAATCAGGACCCAATGAGGGACAAGATAAAACAGCTGCTACTCCCACAGAAACAGAAGTTGAAGAAGAATCTGAGCCGCCAGATACAGAAGTGAAAGACGAGACACCAGGAGAAAAGATGTTGCCTTGTAATGATGAAGGATTCGCTGAAACTGATGGTCAAGCACCTGTCGCCCCTGTAGCTTCTAGCCAGGATGCACAAAGTGAAAATTCTGTCGTGGATGAAAGTGCTGTAACCTCTTGTTCGGGAACATCGGTTACCGGTGATATTCGTATGGAAGATAACCCAGATCGAAGTACCAGAACAGATTCTGCTGTGGAAGAAATGTCAGCGGAAATCTCTGCTAATGCGAGTGGCAAAACTGAAGGGGAACAAATGTCTGAGCCTGAAGTCCTGGCTGCTGACAAAACTTCTGATGGACCAATGGAAGACTCTGTCACTCAAATTGACTCTGTTCCTCAACCAAATGAAGAGAAATGTAATTTGACCACTGCTCAGGAAAATGTATGTGTGGATGCTAAAGAGACGGAAGAGTCAGAGGGGACCTTGGGAATGGACAGTCATGAGGAAATGGAAATTGATCAGCAAGAAGAGGTATCATCTCAGAATGAGGGGCAGAAATCATCGTCAGAAAAAGGTCCAGACGCTGAAGCGACATCAGATTCTGCTGCAGCTTCTGAGAAGAATGAATCTGTCTCAGATATGGGTGACAAAGTGGATGAAAGGGAGATGGATGTTTCAGATGTGTCTCCTGAAGCTGACTCTTCTGTTGAACTGACATGTGCCAAACAGAAACAGTCTGAAGAGGAATCGAGTGAACCAAAAGAAACTTCTGAATTAACAGAAGGAAATGGAAGTTCCAGTGTGGAGGTGTCTGAAGATGGGGTTGCTGTGGGCACAGAGGTTAACCAAGAAGTAAGTCTTGGGAATGACAGTAATAGTGTAGTGACAACTGAAGACGGTAAAGTCAGTGATGTGAACAAGACAGCTCCCACTGACGATGATGATGACATTGAAATTATTGATGTTAAGAAAGAGAGAGAAGAAACTTCGATGGATACATCAGCTTCAGAGAGCTGTGTGGTCAAATCTGAAGTGAAACAGGAGCCAGAGCCAAAAGTCGGAAAAGAGACAGAGCCAGAGGATGATGTTGTGGTTCTTGATGATGATGATGATGATGTTGTTGTTGTACCAGTGAAAGCTGAGGTTGCAGAATCAAAAGACTCGAAGGCTGAAGAGAATGGCCTTGGCATTATGATTTCTTCTGTCGCTGGTCAACAGCACATGCTCCATGCCAGTGCAGACAACAGTGAGGTGAGCTCTTTTTCTGTCTTTACCTTTAATTGTTAATATACTATTTACAATGATTTGGGATGTCAGTAATCTGTTATCCTGGAACTGACATTTATATATTACTATTACTATTTAAATCAGTAGAACTTTTAATCAACTTCTGAATTGTTTCCTTTGTATTTATCTTATCGATTGTTTTCACGATTTTTCTTGTTTTTCTTTATGGTGACCAGTCTTATTTATAACTTGTAGTTAAGCAAAGTTTTGTTGTCTGATTTACCACTTTCACTTTATGGGTTCCTTTTGCTCTCCTACATTTGATTTGTGTGACTTTATTGGTTATCAGTATGTTTTGATAGTCTTTATTATTTTCTCCAGATCAGATTACAATGTAACTTGGTGATAAATAAATTTAGCGTATATTATCATTCTTGATTCATTCATGGCTTTTTGATTATAATAATTTTTTTGTTTTTTTTCTATTTTGCCTTGGTGTTGAAATAGTAGAATTTCTCATTCCCAAAACTGTCACTTATAGTATAGGTGGGCCAGTGTCTCTGCAAAGCCATTTTTGTAATCAACTGAAATGGTTGCAAAAATGTTATTTGTACTTTAATAACAAGGAAATTTCTGTAAAACGATCTTTAAGTTTTTATCTTAACATTCTTTTTTGTTTGCATTTTCAGACGTCTTCAAAACCTCAAGGTAAATCTTGTTGTCTTTTCTGATAGTAATAAAATCTGTTTTCAGTCTGTTTCACTGTTTGTTGTATAAATTTGATTTTTTTTTTTTCATACATAAAATAAATTTTACATGTAGATTCAGTGGTTGGGCTTGTCATATTATGATGCAAATAGTTGTTTTAGGGAGTTACAAGGGACAGATTGTTTGAGCTGCTCTAGGTCAAAATATTATTGAAGAGCGGTCTTTAGTTTTTGTATTATTATTGTTTACAAAGTTTGAAATATGATCGAGCTTGGTAGTTTGTTCATGTTCAAAAGATGGTTGTACAGTATTCAGTTTCAATGTCTTAATGGAGTTCAATCATTACCGCTTTTGTCAGATGGCAAGGGTTGTTTTTATTGTAATTATGTGTTCTCAGGATCACAAAGGTGGGCGCTTACTCACAGACGTACACATGTAGTTGGTGTAGTTTGCTCCTTTCCTGTCAAACATCATCGTCCCTCTCTCGCTTACTTTTCTCTCTTTAAAAAAAAAATGTTATTCTCTCGTAACACTTAATTTTGGCTCTTGACTCTTGTATGACCTATTTGTGTGGCCAGTACCACAAAACTCACACACACGCTCAAAGTATCCAATATTAATTCCTTAAAAAAAAAATTTGTACTTCAGAAAAGAAACAAGGTGGGTCTAAGAGCAAATCTGGGAAGTCAAAGACTCACACTTGCATTGTTTGTCAGAAGGTGAGTTCTGTGGTGTATGATTTTACAGTAATCTTGCTGCTTTGAATAAGTCAAATGGAATTTTATGCCATGCAGCAGCATCTCTACTTTTATCTCTAAAGAGGAAATTGTTTGCTGTGTAATAGTTGACCTTTTATGTTCTGTGATGATGGGCTCATGTAGCATGTAGGCCAATGCATGCCAGAAAATGTCAGCTGCAGTGAGTACAAGGAAACAGACCTGCCAAGTACTCTTGATACTTGCAGGTAGAACACTAGTAGATCTAGTTCTGAAAGAGAATTTTAAAGTTTTCTTCTTTTTTTTTTGGGGGGGGGGGGGGGGGGTCCTTTTTGGACTGCAGTGTGTTTTTATAGAAGAAATTTAATAATCTTCATTTTCTTTCTTCTTTTTTTTTTTTCTTCTCCTTTTACTAGAGCCTGCACACTTTCTTTTTTTAGGGATATGTGTTGTCCATGTAATAGTAATACAATTGCTATATTTAATAATTTATTGTAGTTTGCTACAGTAAATAGACTTTATCGCCTTTTCAGAACTTTTTTGTTTTGCCTCGTTGGATTGCAAATTCAATAATTTGGCATCAGAACTGAGTTACGAATATATATATTTAGTTTGGTGTCTATACTTTGACATAGATCTCCTTTGATTCTTTCTGTCATCAGGTGGGTCGGTGCAAGTACAATATCGTCCGAAATGGAGATGTGAAGCACTTGTGTGATGATGCTTGCTTTAAGAAGTTCCGCTCCTCTCCCAGCTCCTTCCTGAAATACAAAGACCCTGGCAAGAAGGCAAAGGATGCGGCAACAACAGCAGAAACCAAAACCACACAGATGGAGTCTTCAGCACTCAAGGGAGCTCTGAGTTCCCCTCCTGGTTCTGCTACCACAGGCTACAAGACATGTGTAGTGTGTCAGCTGATGAACTTGAACACATACCCATTCTGCAACTGGCTAGGGCTGGATTTTTGTGGAGAGGCTTGTCTGGGGAGATTTCAGGCCAATTTAGCCAGCACTTGTTCTTTCTGCAACGCATTTGTTCCCGTTGAAATGAGAACTGTATTTTGCTTGAAGATTGGAAATGAAGTCCGCCCTTTCTGCAAGTCAAAATGCTACAGTGAGTTCAGGAGGATGTTGAGACTGTGTGCGTTCTGCCAAAAAAATTTATCTTCAGTTCCCGACGCTGTAACTAAGACTGTGGGGGGCTCGAAAACGAAGGAGTTCTGCTCTAAAGAGTGCCTGAAAAAAATGGAAGAGCAATTCAACGATGTTGAGATACTGGATGCAAAGAACGCTCCAGTTATTTCAGGTGACACTTCTTTGGCATGCGCAGTGTGCCTGAAGAAGGGCGCGATGAAGCACACAGTTCGCATTGGCGACAAGACTAGTGCACTGTGCAGCGACCTGTGCCTTTCTGCCTTCCAGTACACCAACAAGATTGGCATGAACCGGTGCGAGAGCTGTGGCAACTTGTGCACTGCAGAGGAGATGCAGGCCCACTTTGTCCAGTTTGAGGGGCAGATGAGGCACTTTTGCAGTGACTCGTGTGTGAACCGTTTCCGCGTACTGAAGACAAAGATGGTGCCCTGCTCCTGGTGCAGCACCAGCAAGCCCAACTTTGACATGATAGAGCGGCTGGATGTGGAGAGCAAGTACCAGCTCTTCTGCTCGCTTAACTGCCTGTCTCTTTATCGTGTCAACCTCCAGGCCAAGTCCAGCCAGGCTGTCTCCTGTGACCAGTGCAAAAAGGTGAGCACTTTTGTCATTGTCCCTTTTGGGGGGGGGGGGGGTGATGAAAAATAAATTATTTTAAAGTTTGTTTTGTTCTTTTTGTCAGGAGTACTACTATAATGCCTTCCTAGAAACAATTTCATTATTTTGAAGGGGCATCACAGGGCCTAATGCGCTGTGGAAGAAGAATGAGGAAGAAAACTGCTACCACTTGCCAGAGTAAATAGCACATCTAAGCATAAATGTTACTGTGTTTTTCCACTTTTAGTAGTATCACAGGGACTGCCCCTTATGCAAGGGGAGGGGTGTATTAGGCCTACCTTCAGGGGGGGGGGGGGGGTTTGTGCGTGCGTGTGTGCCTACATGCGAGAAAAATGGGAGTCCTCTTTTGAATCGCTAGGTCTTGTTCATATTCAAAGCTTCAAAGATTATCATTATTTGATTTGTTGGACAGTATGTCTCTCTCGTACCCATAGCACTTTTTTGGCAACAAGTTAATTGTTTTCAATTGAGCAGATGCATCCAGTTTTGGTTGCTGTTCTCTTGTGAAAAGTGCGTTGAGTGAAGTAGTGTTGCAGGAGTTTTTTTTAAATCAATCTCAATTTTCTTTTCTTTTGTTAATTCTCCATTATTTGAGCTGTTATGATTGCTGCTCAGGAGGTGTATGAGAGGTATCACTGGCCCTAGCTGCCTTCCTTCTCATGTTTTCATGTTGTCTTTTTAAAAATGCATTATTATAGCAAATATTGTGATCTTTTGGGTAAAAAAAAAAAATTCAGTTTGGGTCAGTCTGTTTTAAATATGATGGCTCTAATGGGATTGATATCTTAACCCACATCCTGCGGGGGCCGGGTTTATGTCGCCCGATAAGCCTATTTCAGCACTTCGCCTGCGTTCTGGTCCCGAGTCAGTCTAGCCCCTGGCTCAGCGAATGTGCACTGCGCATCATCTCACGTGAAATTCGGGTCCCGAGTTGGATCCCCATTCAGGCAGGTCAAGAGTGTGTGCGTCAGTCTGCTTGAGTTTGTGTGTGTTTGTGGCCTTCTTCTATAACTGCCTGCGTTGGTTCGTAATCGAGACATACGTCTCATTCAAAACATGCCAAGTTGGTAGCTCTAGATGTTCGTCGAATGAAATTACAGAAGAAATTGACCCACTTAGACATGAGGAGCTCGAAAGGATTGTCAGGAAACAAGACTTCCATTTTTCTATACAAAATCTTTCAAATGAGCTTAATTTTGTATGAAATGATACTACCTGATAAAAAATAAGCTTTTTGATTGTTTTGAATACCATTGTGCAGGTACAAAGAACAATTTGAGTGCAAAACATTCGGAAATTGACCTATATTACCCCCTTTCGAACCTCAGGTCATTCATAACAACAAGAGCGTCTAAAAAGGTTATTCGAATGGGCGTAACTACTCGTAATGTCTTATCAGCTTGTGAGAGGGGGTTATTCATGTGTATGTAACACTTTATAAATAGAAAGCTTTGAAAGATAGAACGTTATTTTCATCATTGATTAACACACTCCTGCGGTATTCATGGCGAAAACACGTTTCCCGGCGGGCGCTGTACACCAACAGTACACACTGAGTGACCCCGGCGGCCTGCCCGGAACGTCTGACGTAATCGGTTGCTGATAAGATTCGCATCTCAGCACAGATGCAGGACAAGAGTTAAGACTTTTTGGCATTTCTCTCATGACATTTGTATTAAATTTCTCTTCAGACTGTTCCTGCCCAGTATCACCTGACAATGAGTGATGCTTCGGTGCGCAACTTCTGTTCTTACACATGTGTTATGGCATTCCAAGCTCAGTTTGCTGCAAAACCTCAGACTACTTCTCTTGGTCCAGTAAATTCGGTAGCACCACAGCGTCAGCAGCAGCAGCAACAACAGCAACCGCAGAAAGCAGCAACGGGGGGAAAACCGCGTGGACGAATGAGCACAAGACAAAGTGAGTTCTTAGGTTAAACTAATTGTAGATTGTTAGTTACATTCACCCCTGCAGTAAAAAGTACACCTGCCGTGTTACAGCGTGTTGTAAAAGGCAACCAAAGATGCATAGGTCTGGTCCCCCAAAAAGTGCCAATTTGCGGAGGGCCAACTACCTGACCCAGTATAAACGGAAAGTTATTGAAACATAAACAAACACGCCTTATAATTTTTCCATCTTGGGGGACGGAGGAGTTTCTGTATCAGCAGGAACAATGAAGGACAGCAGACAAAACCGAAAGGACTCTTCTGACCCGAAACCTTCTCTGTCAAACGAGTCTCTCCAGATTGCGTCGTGGAATGTTCGCGTCATGTATGAAGCAGGAAAGAATTCTCAAGTGACACAAGAGATGAAGAGCTACAGGCTGCACATACTAGGAGTCAGCGAAACGTACGGGATACAGTCTGGGAAACCCACTGGATACAGTCTGGACAGAAGCAGCTCAGCTCAGGGGAACAAATATTGTATTCTGGGAGGGAAGACAAGCACCATGCGGAGTGCGTTGGAATTATTTTGAGTAAGTATGCACAGAAGTCACTTAGAGGATGGGAACCACAGGGGGAGAGGATCATCATGGCTTCTTTCACTACCAGTAGTAAGAGCATCAACATTAACATAGTACAGATCTACGCCCCAACAAATGAAGACAAGGATGCTTTTTACATGCCGGCTCGAGGGGGGTCATTGACAAGCTACCAAGGAAAGATGTCAACATCACAATGGGAGATGTCAATGCCAAGATTGGTCAGGACAACGTAGGTTATGAGGGAATTATGGGACAACATGGCTTGGGACAAATGAATGAGAATGGTGAGTGATTTGCAATTATATGTACTTTCGACAGTTTTGTCATTGGAGGCTCTGTTTTTCCCCACAGGAGGATCCACAAGGCTACATGGGTATCACTGGATGGAGTAACGGAGAACCAGATCGATCATTTTGGTATCTCTCGTAGGTACAGGGGTTCACTGGAAGATGTCACAGTACAGAGAGGGGCAGACGTTGGATTGGATCATCATCTGCTGTTAGCAAAACTCAAGCTTCATCTAAAAAAACATGGAACCAGAACAGGAACCAAAAGAATGAAGTTCCAAGTAAGTCTATTAGACGGACACAAGAAAGAGGAGTTTCAACTGCAATTGAGGAACAGATTTCAATCTTTGGTGGATTTTGGTGAAGATGCACTATGAAAGTTGCAGGTCGCAGTAGAGGGAAATACACTAGGAGACGTTGAATCCTTCTGCTATCTTGGGAGTATAATTGACAGAGAGTAACAGGTGCTGAAATAAAGTCCGGCATTGGAAAGGCACAGACTGCGTTTTTTTCTTTGAACAGGATCTGGAGGACCAGGGATATCTCACTTCGAACAAAGCTGAGAATTTTCAACTTAAATGTGAAGTCAGTCTTATTGTATGAATGTAAGACGTGGAAAGCAATTTAGATGTGCATAAAGAGGATCCAGTTTTTTTTTAGAACAAGTGTCTGAGGAAGCTACTGAGGATCAGATGGACTGACCGGATCACCAACGATGAAGTATTAAGAAGAACGAGACAAGGCCCAGTCAGAGATGAGATGGGAAGAAGGCGTTGGTGATGGATTGGACACACTTTCCGGAAGTCAGGCAGCTGCATAACCAGGAAAGTGTTACATTGGAATCCACAGGGTAAAAGATCAAGGTGAGGACCACGTGGAACCTGGAGAAGAGTCACAGAAATGTATGTACAGAAAAGTGGGAAGACATGGAGTGACATCTAGGGTCTAGCCCAGGATAGGGAAAGGTGGAAAATGTTTGTTCGTGGCATATAAATTTGATCCAGGGTGAGAAAGGCAATGATGGTGATGATGAAGTAACATTGCTTTGTGAATGAAAGATTGCAGTTTTGATTTTGTGTTGTTTGTGTTCACTCTCTATTACTTTTTTTTGTGATTGATATTTACAGAATTGATTTTTTAAACTGTATTTTATATTTTTGTGCTGCCGACTTGACATATTTTAACCAGAATTCAATATCTTTCATATTGGGGATATGGTCACACTTTGATTATCAAATTGCGATTGGATGTCAGGTGAAAACATATAATTTTCTTACAGAGAGATTTATCTGTATTTGTTGTCTGTCTCCTCTAGAGTCCAAAAAGAATGCGCCAGCACCGGTAGCCCAAGGGCCGTCCATTCCTGTCATTTCCAGTGTAGTGTCCCTAGCTCCAGCTACTCAAAAAGGTTTGTAGCTTGGTAATATTGTAAATCCTTATGCCTACTACAAAGAGCTGTCAGAAAAAGAATGTTCATTTGCGTAAAGATTTTGTCTCGAGTCCTCTTGTCTGTAATTGTGATAAATCAAATTGGAAGCATTGAGATCCTGTTGGTCTTTGGACTTTTTTAGTTCTTAATGTTAAGAGGCACACTGCATCAAGCTTGAATAAACTTGCTGTTTTAAAGATGGTTAACAATGACATTTACTGTTTCAATGAACGTGCCTGTCATTCCCAACATCTCTACGTGTCGCTCTCAGGGGTAAATATTTTTGGGATTTTTTTAAGGTTAAAAAGATTTGAGCATTTTTATATTTATTTCTTCAGATACCTTTTTTTAAAGTAGAAAAATTGTTGAACAAGTAAACTACATTCAACTGAAACTTGAGATAGGCTAAAGTTAAGTTAATGAATACTTTGCAAAAAGTTCAAATTCAAGCAGCTTGAATTGTGAAAAAATATAACAGGATGTGTTTCTTTCAGTTCAACTCAAGTAGCTTGGATTGCTATTGTAAAATGTTTAGAAGACATTAAATAGTGCCTTTTTTTATCTGAAGAAAACAAAATAGAGTTTAAAATTTGTGTCAAAGGCAGTGTTGGAAAATTTTGTTAAGATTTTGTTGTTTTTCATATTACATTGTCAGGGACGATATTCAGATTTTTTTTCTACTCCACAGCCATAACATTGCCCCCAGTTGCTGCAGCAGTTCCTTTTCATTCAAATTCAGAGGTACTGTTATTTTTCTTATTATTTCAGTTATAGCCAAGCTTTGTGGTTGAGGTGTCTGTAAGGTACTTTTCTGTAGGTTTAGCAGCCGTTCTCTCTTTATTGAAGCAGGAGGAAGAAGCTTTCCTGAGGCCCTGCTGGGGAAGGCTCTAGAAGAGCAGGTGTCACAAGGTATGGGGAGGTTTGTCATAAGGAAAACATTGTTGGATTTTGTATGTTGATTTTGTTGAGGTAGTGGTTCAGAAGTATACTTTTTGTTGGTGAGTGAAATATTAAGTTTGTTCTGTTGATAACTTTTAGGGAAATCATGTTTCATCACATTTCCATGGGTTGGGTTGAAGACTGGCCTTTTTGTTGCTCCCTTACTCTTTTGTTCATGCATGGCTAATTTTTTTCTGAGTTACAATTGAATGAAATTATGAAGGCTGTCTGTTTAATGTTATCGTGCTCAAATTTTGTTTACTGAAAGTCGATTACTGAGGGAATTGATTCTATGTTTTATTGGCTTGTAGTGAAATGCTAACTTATTTTGCTGTGTTTTGCTTTTCCCTTTATGACAGTTGTCTTTTTTGCTAAGGGTACTTAGTCTTGTACGGTTTAGATATAATATTTATGAATATTTACTTTTTCAGGGTTGGCTTGTTGGTCGGCCCAAGCAATGTCATGATGCATTTTTGGATGTTGATCTGAAAAGTTGTCGAAATTTGGCTTACTTTGATTGTAGTGGTGACTTTCCAATTTGAGGCTTCCTGTTTCCCGTTTACATCATTTATGTGCAGGATCATGAGCTGATGAAGTGTTACCTTATTTATTCAGTGCACAGGTGTCTGTGGTATAATGGATTTACTTTTTGTTGTTGTATGCAAAAGATGTGAGAATGAGTCTCGTATGGGGGGAATATTTTATTTTCTCCTTTTTTCTATTAGAATACTGTAATCTACTTTTCATGGCTTTGCACTGCCAGCAATGATAGTACATAACAAGATGGGCCACTTCTCTCTTTGAGCCAATTAAAAAAGTGTCCTCAAAATTTGGTGGCGCCCTCTTCACAAAAGCGCACTCTTTGCGAACAGAGTTACCCTACTTGAGTTTTTAAAAATCAAAGTGAAACTAGCATGTTTTGGGATAAATTTCGGAAGAACGCTTTTTTAAAATGGTTACGCTGACAAAAAACCTTTTCCGGAGGAAAGGGTGATGGTTTTCTTCGTTTAATTTGACTTTAGAATGAAAGGCGAGAGGTCATTAAAATATAAAAAACCCTAAAACTACGCACTGAACGTACCCGAACTGCTGATGAACAGCAGTCGATCTGCGCACGCAAGGAGGTGCTATTCCTATTCTTCTTCTGGAAAAACGAAAGAGAGCTTCAAAACAGACTGCAGCGCCATCTGAAGCAAAGAGCATACTTCCTGCGGACACTTTTTTGGCTGAGTGAACCATCTTGTTATGTACTATCATTGCTGCCAGACAGGGCCCGAAGCAGCCTGCTCCTTATGTTGACTAAATTGATGTTGATAGGGATGTAAAACATTTACTATTATTTTTTACAGTCTTTGTCTATTGCTTTTGTTACTCCACAGTTGAACAGAGTGCCTTCTGCAGATGCAAAGCAACATATTGTAGTTCAAGAGCCACCAGCAAAAGTCATGAAGAATAAATTAGTTCAATGTCGGCCCTTGACTCTTACCAAGGCGACGTCTTGTCGTCCTCACTCACAACCTAAAGAGGTCCAAACAGGTGAGAAGTTTGCTTGGGATTTGCTCAAAGAAAAGGGGGTGGGTAATGAGATTACGCTGTTTGTTTGTTGTTGTTTTTTTGGGGGGGGGGGGGGCGATGTTGTTTCATTGGAAATTATGCTTTTGGTATTGAACGTTGTGATCGGATTTTTTTGGTTTGCTTGTGGTGAATTTTTCACCTGCTTTATCCAACAGTGGTTTTTGTCTTGTTTGCCATACATAGTACTTTTTAGTCCTTTTAGAATCGTTCTTAGATGTTGTAAAGGCAATTACATGTGGAATGGAATTATTTAATTTGTAGACACAAAGACTACAGTTACCATCAGGGCAGGGTTCTTCATATTTAATTTTTATGTGCTTTGCAGATGAAATCCCTCCGAAAAACGTGGCAATTCCCATCCCAGTCCCGATCTACATCCCAATGCCCACAGTAATGTACTCGGCTCCCACACCGCAGTTGGTGCCTATCCCAATCCCTATTCCGGTTCCTATGTTTATCCCCACCACCAGGAAATCTGCCAACGGAATCCTCAAAGCGATAAAGGTTTGGATTGTCTTGACTTGATGTAGTCGATATGTGCAGAGTTAAGAGTTCACTTATTGCAGACCTGCCAAGCGCTCCGATAAAATGGGTGGTGTTTATTTTTTTTGCTGTTGTTCGAAGAATCCTGATTGAAAATGGACAAAATCTTATTTATTTCTTGAAATTTGTTTCAGTTAGGTCGAATGCAACTTATTGTAAATGACTTGAAAATACATTTTTATTGGTGTTTATTTGCAATGTTTCAGCGACTTGTTGTAAATAAAGTGAAAATACACATTTTTATTTGTGTGTATTTGCTATACATTTTGTTTGCTATCATTGGTTTGTTACCTAATCATGATCTAGTTGGGTTCTGGAAATTTCCATCTTTTGGTCATTGAGTGATTGACAGGTCTACTTATTGTCTCACTCCATGTTGTGTCCTGGGTCATCAATAAACAAAGTGAACGTTGCAACGTTTGTCATGCCGGGATAGAGTAATATTAGTCATAGATTGTATAGATAAAAGAAAGTAGGCTCTGTGTAGTGTACAGTTTATTTTTACTCTGAGAGACCCTATAACATTCTCCACATTCAGTACATGCTGCAATTTTGCCGGTACTTAATGGCAACATACTAAGAAGATTTTTTTCACTGTTTAATGCATACCCATTCTCACCGGGGTAAAGTAGTGGCAATTTGTGAAAAGTTCCCTGTCTAAGGATACAACGTCAAGTCCAAACTGGGAATCAAACTTGTGACCCAACAGTTGTGACTCCTACCTAATTACTAGTCTACAAATTAAACTTAAATGTTTTCCTCTCTGCATCGTTTTCCCACCCTAACAAAGTCACAAAATCGTCTAGTTGTGAATATCGGGAGGAATTATAATCTAGAATGACTTCTGGCTGTTGTTTGGTATAAGTTTGTTGACAGGTTGGTTCTCATCTCTTAGAGGGAATGTAATGTATTTAACTTGAGTTGTTTCCTTTGAGTGTGTTGTTTTTGGCACATATGTGTTCATGGAATAATATCATGTGTTATTCTTTTGAGATCTGTTAACAGTATAGCAGTCACATGATCAAATAGTACATTTAGCCGTATGAAATGACCAAAAACTCGCGTTTGCTCAATGTAAAAAACCCAACACCTCTTTTTCCCTTTTGCATTTACAATGGGGTTGCTCTGATTTTATTTACTTTGTAATGTATAATCAAATGAGATATTTTTTGCTGCTAAATATTTAGCTAATTCTCTTGTTTAGTTAAAATACAATCTTTGCTTGTAAAAAAAAATGGACAAAAAATGTCATGTTTCTGTTGAGCAGGAGATTGTGGAGCGCATGCCGGCTGATCCCTTGGAAGCCGAGTTACTGATGATGGCTGAAGCTGTTGCCTTGGATCCCAAAACAGGCGACAGTGACACAGACTCTGAGGATGCTGGTGGAGAAGACTTTGGCGGAGCAGGTCAGTCTAAATATGGGCACTTTGCTTCAATCCATTGTGACTGCCAGGTCACAGAAATGACCTGGGAATTTGAATAATATCCCTGAGCCCAGGCAAGGACCAGGAATTTCAGGGAAACTGATAAACAAGTCCTGGAGTTTGAGCACCAAATTTTTTAATCATTGAGAAAGTTCTTTTCTTGTTAGGGGTGTTAGTAGTTTTTGCTCGCCATTCTCCATTCCCCGGAGAGCGAGTTTTGTGCAAACAGGCAGCAATAGTGGAGGGGGGGACATTAACTCTTTTTATCCTTGCCGTACCCCCACGGACTCTGTACCGGTCCTGCGGCCGCCGCGCCGTATGAGTCGGAAGTCAGTGCGTATAGTTCAAAGTGCTATATTTCTTACATTTACTCTAAGGTTTTAAGAAAATTTAGCAGTTATGTTAGAAATTGAATGTAATTTTTGTAAATGTATGTGGTTAGGAAATACACCAATAGCACAATGCAGATTTTGAGGTGTATTCCATCCTCGAACTTGACCCTGATTGCCGCGCCCACGACGTCCCATTGGATTTTATAGATCTAGATCTAGCCCTAACCATCGAGCACGAATTCCAGTACTGATCCCTTCACCATGATCTGGATAGCTATTAGATGAGTGTAAGTCCTATTTCTTATCATCCACAACGGAATTTACGGCACTTATTTCAGAGTCACTTTCATCAAATTAGTATCATTCCCCCTCACAACCCAACGCCACTTCAAAAAGTAGGCCTACTTCGTCGGTCGTGAATGTGCGTTTTCGAGACATCTTTCAAGCTTCTACACCCATTAAAAACAAAGAAACCACTGTTCATTGGAAAATTAAAATATTCAGACAGAGCTAGCGTCGCCGTATTTGCGTATTTTGGTAATTACAAGCAGAACTAGCTTCTTTGACGTGACCGTATCGCTGTTCCGAGAATACTCGTAGCCCGGACTGGTCCTTGTTACGAGTATTCTCGTAGCCCGGATAAAAAGAGTTAATCATGTTCTTATGCACAGTAGAATTATAATTGTAAATGGGCTGATTCATCAATGTCAAGCTCATAACTGTGCCTGAACTGCAACAGGGAACTGCTGCTTTGTCTTTCCTTATCTTACCATCTTCATTTTTCCTCTACTTCTTTTGTATGTTTGTCACACTCTTGTGACCCGCTATTTGCGGGGTGCCTTGATAGTTGAAGCAGACTTTGTGCTGTTGAAGCTAGAGAGGTGAGCAGAGTAGGCCTGTTTCTCTGTAAGGACTTCTCTGTTGACATCCACTGCTTGGCGCTCATATGACCTTATGCAGTTGCGAGCACAGTACTAAACTAAGATATTATGTCATAATGGTATTTCACTTGAGTGGCAATGTGTTCAGCAAAGTTGTTATATTTGAAATGTTTGCTTACTGATTGATTAGTTATTGAGAAGAGTTTTGCTACACTGAAGTGTCAAAATCACAACAAAAGAAAGTAAGAAGTGACGGAAGACAAATATGGACAGAATAATGTGTGTTGGTTTCATGCCGCACTGTCTGATGGATAAAATGAAGATCTACTTTCACTTTTGTAGTCTCCCAAATTGTTCACTACACAAGCATTGCATGATGTGCAAGAGGATAAGAATTATGAACAAAATTATAGTTTTCAGCTAAACTGCAACCTCTTTTCCTCAGTCCTTCCAAACCTGATCCAGTGATTGTCTTGTGCTAATTTTAATATGTGTCGGTGGCCTAGTGGTTAAACCTTCGGACTTGCAACCATAAAGTCCTCGCTTCGAATCCCATAAGTGAGCCAGCGTGTTGTCCTTGGGAAAGGCACTTTACAGAAATTTTCTTCACTTGACCCAGGTGGGAATGGGTATCCGGCTATAGACAGTGAAAGATCTTGTCAGTTTATTAGTGTTTTTATTTTTTAAAATGATACCATGCTCTGTTGATTACTTGAGGTATCACAAAAAGTTGAGTCGCACTCAGATTGTTGAAGATTCTGCCTGATTAGGCAACACGAGTATTCTGTATGCCCTTTTTTCTTTTCAGATGAGGAAATGAAACCTGCTTCGAAAGAAGAGGAGACCGTGATAATGAGAAAGAGGGAAGGTGGAGGCGAGGAAGACATGATCCAAATGGCGCTGCGCATGGCAGAGGAGATGTCAGGTCCCATAGAAGATCTGGAATCTTCCGTGGAACCTGTGGCTGTCAATACAGGTAGGCTTTGCTGTGTTCTGGTAGCCAGTTCATCATAAAGTGTCAGATGTAAAATAGACTTCAGTGATCACGTTTAAAAAAATTATTTTCTCCGCTTGGATGCTCTAAAAAATCATATTTTAATCTGGTGTTTTCCCGTCACCCATCTGTTAAGGTTCTCCAAATAAATGAGTTTCTGTAGGTCTACCCCTGCCTTGTTTGCTTTCTATTTTTCCAGTGAGAGCAAGATGGTCAAAGCCTTAATGTCAAGTATCCTAGAAACTGTTTTTATTGTTTCCAAATTGTTATTACAGTCCATGCCGGCTTTAAGCACGGTCGTCGGGAGAAAGCTTAAGCGTGCTTAAAGCCGAAGCGTGCTTGAGTGCGAAGTAGATATAATCCAGAGATTTTCATGTAGAAAATTTCGCGTGCTATTTCCCTTTGTTGGTAAGTAGGCCTATAGCGGTCCCGCAAAAGTGTGCACTGTTATTTAGACACCCGCCATGGTAGTTTTTGTTCGCTTGTTTGTTTTTGTTTTGTGGACTTAATTTAGATGGCCAGTCACGATACAGCACACTAGGCCTACACACTGCCTGTGCGTACCACTGCCCGCTGTGCCACTCATACCACCGCCTTCATCCCACCTCGCGCGTGATACACAATCAGGATTAATGGATAGCGAGGGTCAAAGGTGAAATCGCAGCCAGCCTCCCTTTCTCGTCTCCCCGACTCTCTTTGTATTTTTTTGGGTCGTGTGTAGCTTTGCCCTAGGCCTAGGCTAGATCCTATGTCCGCACGCGCGGTTGTGTGCATCTGCCTTCCTCTCCGCCCGCGTGAGTGTGTGTGTCCATCACTTGCATTCTTTGTGTCTCTTGACACACTCCACTGCTGCGGTGTAGACTGTGTTCGAACTTCGATGGGTCATCATGAAAATATTAACTGTCTTGTAAATGAAACGTGCTTGAAGCCGAAGTTACCGTGCTTAGAGGCGTGTAATTTATATAGCAAAAATTCGGTAAGAGCCGTTTAGCGTGCTTGAATCCGAATCGTGCTTTAAGCCGGCGTGCTTAAAGCCGGCACGGACTGTATTTATCAGCGGTTCACATGAGCTTCTTTCAGTACTTCCTTGTTTGATTTCTTTTCTGTCCATGAAACTACTACTAGTGATCCTAATAGTATGTTCCGTAAAAAATGTATAAATTTTTATCTGCCTTGTTTACTGTTGCAATGTCTCGCTTGGTATACAAGTACATTCCTTTGTGTCACCTTTGTCATTAGGAATGTTAACTAATAATGGTTATGAACACACTGCTTTCTTTCATAGTACATATTTATTCTGTCTCTGATGGCAGCAGTGTGAGCTGAGAAAAATGTAGTAAAATTTCTTATCGTAGGATACAAAGTCCTGTCCTCTGCAGCTGAAATCAAATTATGTCATATCTTGTTTTAAAACTGCAACTTTTGTACTTTCAGTTTTGTCTTAATTGTGCTACTGAAAATGAAATTTGTTCTTATGTTGTCTTTGTATTTTAACATTTGTATTTCCCTTTTTAAAAATTCAGAGCCCCCTCCACAACTGAACCAAGTAAATCCATATGAAGCCCAAGTAGACGAAGAGTACACTCCAAGCCGTTCAGGCAGGGGTCGGGGGGCAAAGAGGCAGAGCAGGGGTAGACCCCCTGCTTCCAGTCGACCCAAACGCCAGAAAGTGGAGAGATCCTACGGAGAGGAGGCTCAGGTCCAAATACAGCCACCTGCTCAGCCAGTGGTGAGTTTTCATTTTAGTCCAAGGTCATTGGACTTTGGCACTTTTAGCTGGCTGGTCATTTAAAAGAATTATTTAAAACATTCAGAATATTTAGGGGTGAGATTTGGCTCAGAATTTAACCTGTTCATAAAGTAAAAAATGAACCAAGCTTAATATTTGTGTATAAATACAATTGAAATTGCCAAAGACGACCATCCCTTGTGAAGGACAAAAGTGGCCATCTTAGGAGGACGTTTTACAGTGTCATTTGTAATGTAAAAAGACCACAAGAGGGGAAGGAAATGGGAAGTGGCCATTTATACTTTACTGATTTTTGGGGGTTTTTTTTGTTACAGTGTAAGGGCTCTTATAAAACAATAAGGTCATATTATAAATGCTGAAGAGTAACAAATACAGAAAAGGAGAGATAAGGATGATAGATGTTTGATAGGAATCTTGTCTGTACGGGAGATTGTGTTATGCAGAAGGCATTTAGAGCAAATTCGACTGTACGTATTTAAAAAAAATAGCAAATTGTTTCGACTCTCTAGTCAGAGGATTTGCCTTTTTTTTTATTCATCAGAACCTGGAACCTCCTCCAGATGCGAACTACCGGCTGAAGTTCACCTACGGTGTGAATGCATGGCGGCACTGGGTGATCAACAAAAATGCTCAAATTGAGAAGACAAAAATAAGTTCAGGTATTCAGCGCATCCGGACTTTCCCCACGGACATTCTCAAATGTACAACGGATGAGCTCAACTTCACCATGTGCATGTTCATTAAGGAAGTTCGAAAGCCAAATGGAGAGGAGTACTCCCCAGATAGTGTTTATTATCTCTGCCTGGGTAAGTTGGTCCCTGCCACAATACATGTTTTTTGTTTGTCTTTTTTTTTTGGTGGATATTGTAATTTTATTGCCAGCCTTGGTTGAATTTTTAAAATATTTTTTTTTATTCTGGAAAATGAGTTCTCACTTTGTTTTCTCATTTTATTGTCTTAATGTACAATTTTATGGTCAAGCCCTACTTAAATCTCAGTTTTTATCTGGAATTTCCTTTGCTTGTCCAAGGTTCTTATGTTTATTTAGATACTGAGTATTTTTGTGCCACAGCGCTGCTTTTTCATCGCACTTGCATTAGATGAATGAGTTCTGCATCAAAGGGCTGCCACGGGGCAGCCTGTCCTACTTCATTATTTGGGCAACATTTTACTTGCAGGGGGCTCTCGTGGTCTAGAGGTTACGGTGTTCGCCTCTCACTCAATAGGTCCCGGGTTTGAAACCTGACAGCGACCAAAATTTTCTCTTAAGTTTTCTTCTTTCCTGCTCTCTAACCATGTTCTGTCCTTTGCTTTTGAAAAATCATGGAGTTCCTGTGTGCAAGTTGCGCACGTTGAAGATCCTTCGGAGGTCCTAAAGTCAATAAGAGTAGGCTGTGGTGCTTTCAATTTTTTACGTCTGATTGTATTTTTGCTCTTTGTTGTTATTTACCTGATATGTTATTGCTTTTGTCTCTGTGTGTTGGTCAATATTTTTATTGAAAAATTTGGAAAATGAGATTGTTTTCAGGAGGTTTTTGCTTATCTGTGTACAGCTTTCTCAATGTTTTTAATTGTAACTTGAGGGACTTTTAACATTCCTGAAAAAGTTCTGTATTTTAATAGTGTCATCAATGTACCTGAAAGTTTCTCACTTAAAAAAGATAAAAAGTTTCACTAGTATGCAGTCTTTTATTCTCTGTCAGCTCCTGTGCTTTCAATTTTTTTCATGTGACTGTATTTTTGCTCTTTGTTGTTCAAATAGATGTAAATTCATGTGTTTATGTTGTCATTTCTTTGCAGGTATTCAGCAGTACTTGTATGAAAATGGGCGCATTGATAACATCTTTACAGACTTGTATTTTGAAAAATTCACTGACTGTTTACATGGTGTTCTGAAGACTCTTCAACCTAAAGTCAACAGCCAAGGTATTTTTTCTTTTTTCTTTGATCATTTTTGCTATGTTGTTGGAAGAATTTTTGTTTAAATGGATTCTTTATCTTCCCTGAGTTTGAGAAGGAATCTTTAACCTTTATTTCTTGAGTGTTACACAGATATTAGTAATGATATAGGTATTATTGACTTTGCAAAAGGAATATATATATGTGAATTTTTTGTATATTTTTCTTGTCATTTAGGGCACATCGTGAATTAAAAGAAAAGAAAAGAAGTGTTTTGTGTGGCAGAATATTTTTATTAACTCAATGAAACCATGAAGGCGAGCCTCCACAATGGTACACACTGCTCAGGCAGAGTTTGTATTTTAATTTCATGATAGATGTAAGGATCTGGAAGGGGACAAGTTAATAATATGAACAAAGTTTTGCCATTTCTTAACTATTCTCATCTCACCCATGCGAAAAATTTCATTTAGCCATGGTAGGTGAAGAAAAAGTCATTGTAAAAAACTCATATTAGGCCTTTCGTATATCATGATCTAATAGAGAAGTAAATCTAGGCTTTAAATAGACAATAGACAGTTTTTGGCTCCTGTTTTTATAAAACAGATATAAGGTTTAGTAGACTAATATAATCATGCTTAAAAGTCTGCTTTCCCCCCCTGTCACTGTAAGTAGCAAAATAATACAGTATTCAATTTACTTTTTTTCATAATTGAAATTAGCATTTTCTTTTTCTTTTTAGACAAACACAAGCGCGTGCTCACACACACACTGTAATAAAAAATAAAATGCAAGTTTATCTATGCATAATTACCCCCCCCCCCCCCCTTCCTTTTAGACTGACATTTTCTTCATTTTTTGTCTGTAGCCATAATTCACTGATATAATAGCAGATTAAGGCTTTCTAAAATTGCAGTTGCTTAAATTAATCATTAGTTAAAATAAAGACAATGCATTTTGCACTAAAAGAACATACTTTTAGCCACCAAAAATCCCAAACTGTGTCGACATTTTTAAAAAAATCAAAAAATCAAAAAAAAATCCGATTTAAATTAAAAAAATCTGATTTAAATAAAAAAAATCGATTTTTTTGATTTTTATAAAAAAAAATAAAAAATCACCAACCCTGGTTGCATTGGCTTCCCGTGTCAGCTAGAATGTCATATAAAATTGCTATATTATGTCATAAATGTGTCAATAACAAAGCTCCCTCATATCTTAGTGATCTCATCCAGATTTATATTCCATCTAGATCACTAAGATCAGGCGATCAGTATCTTTTAAGAGTTCCTAGAAAAGGGGGTAAAAAATTAGCTGAAAGATCGTTCGCCCACCTTGCTCCGTCAGTTTGGAACTCTCTTCCCCAACCCTTGAGACATACGACATCTGAGTCTAAATTTGAGAAATCTTTAAAGACACATTTAATGACATCCTTTTTATGTCAGTAGTTTCATGTTCAGTACAATGATATGTAAATGACTATGTATCCATTTATGTATTTTGTGAATTGCACTGTGTATATTATTTTATGCTCATTTCGTGACGATGTGTAAGCGTGTGCGTGTGATAAGCAAGTAGATGTGTGTGTGTGCGTGTGTGTGTGTGTGTGTGTGTGTGTGTTTGGCATACATGTGTATGCACATGTGTGCGTGTTATGTGTTCGTGAGTGTGTATGTGTGTGTGTGTGTATGTGTGTGTGTGTATTGTGCGTGTGTGTAGCGTGCATGTGTGTAGCGTGCGTGAATATTGTTTGTACGTTCATTAATGTAAAGTGCCTAGAGCTGTGTTTACACGGGAGTGGGCGCTATAGAAATGATCTTCATTATTATTATTATTATTTAAGGTTTTGCAAGATTCTTTGGCCTGTAGTTCAAATTGTGAATTGGAGAGTTGGGCCTTACTAAGTCAATGAGATGAGTAAAGCTATAGTATAAATATTTTTATGATTTTTGGGTGATATAAACTTCCTCTCTCTCTTCTCAGGTCAGACACTTTGCCGAATTGAAGAGGAACACCTGTGGGAGAGCAAGCAGTTGGGTGCACACTCCCCGTATGTGCTGCTCAACACGCTCATCTACTTCCACACCAAACATTTCATCCTCAAGACTGCCCAGGAGCACATGTCTCTTTCCTTTGCCCAGATCCTCAAACACTTGAAGAAGGGTGTGCCCACAAAAGGCAGCACCGCAAGTAGCAAGAATGTAGCTCTGCGTTACTACTGCTTGGCTAATGGGAAGAAAGGTGAGTTAAGTGTTCATGCTGTATACAGGATGACTGCCAGACCCGGGTAATATCGGGAATTACTGTGGGATTTGAAAAAAATTGCAGAGACCCGGGAGTGTCCCGGGAATTTGAGGAAATCTGTAAATTGCCTCAGGAAATACCCGCGAAAATACATAAAAGATCTCGAATATTTGAAAACCAAATCGGACAACGTCTTTAGGTTCATTTTTGCTGGTCATGATTGTGATATACGCATTCGACTTTTCACGGTCTGAGTAAGTTTCACGCGAACATGTGGCTATGGTGGCAGACGGAAGTGAATGTGACACGGAGGCTCGATGGGGAAAATCAAGGTCTTCTTTCGCTTTCGTTACCACTCAGAAATTTGCCTGTAATAGTCTGATAATGCAACTTTTGTAACATGCAGATTGTGCATTACAAACGTGGTGTTGCCATGAAAATAAATCAATATCCGTGACTGTGTTGTGACTTGTGGGGAAAAAAAAGAAAAGAAAGTTATTCAAGCCTCTTGTCGGGCTTGCCATTGTGACCTGTCAGTGAACCTGCGCACATTCTGAGCCCTGTGAAGTAGGCTATGCTACAGGACTCCGGAATGGGGAAGATTATTAATTTTTTTAAAAGATACACTCTGGGAGGGGGGAGTGCTGAACGCAACATAGAGGAATAAAAACTGAACTTGGAAGCAAATTTTTAATATTTAGAATTTTAATGACAACTACAGCTCTCTGCAAAGTAAAGCGCGTGTTGGTGCAGACCTTGTGTGGAATCAGGATCTGTCATAACTTGTTAGCGTGTTATTGAACTTAAGTGTTCGCGTTTCAATGGATGGGTGACAGTAAATTATCTTTATTTTAGCTTTCCGTTCAACGTTCGCAGATTTTCAGTGTCACTGTATCTTGCCCTCCCTCAGTTTTTACACCTCTCACGCTGAATAGGTGAACTTGAGTTATTCAAGTTATTACTCTACTTTGAGTTTGAGCAATAATTTTGTTTTTCACCTTTATTATATGAATCATAACACCCAGACTGGTTCATGACAGTCCATATTCTGGTTCTGGGCCTTTTCTCAGGCTCAAAACAAGATTCATTTTTATATAGTTTATACATGCAGGCGAATATGATGAGGGGAATATGTAAATAAGTAAGAACAAAATAACAGACTGAAATACTTAAGTTGCTTGAGACCACAGTGCCACACTGACATGTTGTTGACTGGATATGTACCTAAATATGTGTGTGTGTAGTTGTGTGTGTGTACACAATGAATGTATATATGTATATTTTATGTATATATATATACACACATATATATAAATGGAGCTCATGCTGTCATTGTTATGTAACGTGCCCCTGAAAAATGGATGAGCCCCCCCCCTGGAAAACTGAGAAGCTGGGTTGGCAGTCACCCTGTAGTCTAGCAGACACTTAATGAACTCAGCAGGATGTAGAGATCTTTTTATTTATGAATTTTGCTATGTGTGTGCTTTGAATACAAAGAATATACATGTAAGAAAAAATTCAGGACCTGAAAATCTATTTGGTATATGTGCGTATTTTGCTTGGCTGTTTTATGTGCCAGTTGATATTATCAGGTTGGCTGATATGTATGGAAAAATCATCTTTGAACATTCTCATTTCTTTTGAATGCATAGCTATTAGTTTATTTTCTATCCTTGAAAATGTTAATTGTTTTACGTAGTTGAACTTCCTTTAGAAAGCACATTGCTGCCCTCATTTGATTTATAAAAAATTGGTGTTGGTGAGATGCGCAATGTTCTGACATGCTGCTCTAGTAAAAAGATATTAGATATCTATTTCTAGTTTGCCATGTTCACAGATGGATTGGCTGCTAGGAAAAGTAAAGAGGGTGTACCCGTCTATGAGGTGACAGAAAACTTTGACAACCCTCTACGGTGCCCTGTGAAGCTCTATGAGTTTTTCCTTTCCAAATGGTAAGTAAAATTGTTATAGTTCTGAGTCCAATCATGCGTTACAGTACAACCCTAAGGAGAAATTTGCTAAGGTTTGATGCGCGCGCGCGCACACACACACACACATAGGATATCAGAACCTCCGTGATTTGAAAAATTAAGTTGCAACGTTTCTGTGATACTGCTGTTAAATTTCAAATCACTTTTTATGAACTCTATGCTGCCTCAATATTGTAGAGGCAGGGGGAGCTGAATGACTGTTGCTACTGTGATGCTGAACAGTTTAGCACAAAGTGTATGAATAATTGAACTATTTTTTAAAATGGGGTTATAAAGTGGAAAAGGTAAATTTTGGCTGGGCAGTTTGTTTTATTAGTGTTTGGTTCATTCCATTTGACTACAAATTGGATTTAGTGGCGATATTTTTTTGTCTTATTTGTTCTCGGAGTGAGGGGTCCAGAAACTACAATATGGTGATGTCTGCATGAAAAATGGTTTGTCTCAGAGTCAGAGGTTGAATTTATTTTAAGGGGGTTCTGACTTAAATGTAAAGACTAATTTAAAAGATAAAGTTTAGTGATCTGTCTCTCACATACTTGTGCTTACGCATGTGCACGCGCTTACACACACAGATTCGCACCACACGAACACGCATGTACACTCGTATAACAATGAGCCAATGCAGAAAATGCTTGTTTGCCTCAAGTGTAAGGAAAAGATTGACATTTTTCTCTGTGTTCTGTCAAGAGGTTTTCTTTTCTTTTTGTCCAGTCCGGAGAGCATCAAAAACCGACACGACATCTTCTACCCTGTGCCTGAGCGCTCGTGTGTTCCCGACAGCCCTGTGTGGTACTCGACTCAAACCATGGACCTTCACACCATGGACAAGATGCTGACCCGAATCCTGCTGGTGCGAGAGATACAGGAGTCTCATCTGCACGCCCAGCCCATCTACTTGTAGTGAAAGCTTTGTGTCCGTTTGTTACAGTACATTGTCGTCTAGCTGTCCATATGTACTCAGTCAAGAAAGCAAAATTTTTCTGGAGAGAAGAAAAATTAATTTTTACCTAGATTATGTTTCTTTCCTTGCTTTAAAAAAAATCAGTATTTAGAATTTGAATTTCGACAAAATATTTCTTGAGCACATGCAACTGACACCAGGGGTTAAAAAAAATAAATTGGGGCTCAGTATGTCTAAACAGCTGGCAAATATGGATCTTCACGTTTTTCAACATCATCATCAGGGTCCAGAGTGCATAAAATGGATAGAGACTTTGGGTGAGTGTATTGGTAGCTTGAGTAGTTTCCTGCTTTTTGGTGCGGATCAGCTTCTTTGAGACAGTCAAAGATGTTTTGTGCAGTTTAGACAGTGTTGTGTCTGAAGTTTTGTTGTCAAATCACATCAAATGGGACATTATAATCTGTGCCATTTTTCCTCAACTGACAAAAACAAAACACATTGTAGGAGAATGTGTGAACTGGTACTTACTCCTGACTGAGCTTTCCTACTTTGATGTAACATTTGGTGAATTTTTAATGTTCTACATTACTATTATTTCCTCGAGTGCTTTCTGAGGTGATTTGCAAGTATATTGTTAGAATAATTGATTTCAAGAATTGCCTGTCACTATCACAAAATCCCATAAGAAAACTATGCATTGTTCGTTTTGTGTGCAATAAGTATTGATGTTTTGTGTATTAGTTTTGACAAGTAATTCTGGCATTACATTCTTCACTGGGTGCAAATAAACATTTTATTTTATTTTACAGTAGAGTCAACTATATCGGGGCATGCATGGTAATCTGAATTTGAAAAAGTGGATTCCTTGATCTGAGATCTGTCCAGTTTTTTCCCCTGGCATTTTTTGGGTATATTTCTAGTTCATAAGTTTTTAAAGTACTGGACCGTGATTTTGTGGTCCACCACTAATTAACTCTTGACACATACTGCTTGAGACATCCTGACATTACCTATCGGCTTGACAGTAGCCAGTAACTGGTTATTGGACTGAAGATCGGCCGTAGAGTGAGTGGTTTGGAATGTGTGTGTGTGGCATTTTTGCACTAGTAAAGATTGCGATGAAAGAGAAGTCTGGGATTGTTGAGTACAATAGATTGGTACTAAGACGTAACTGGTTTCAGGGAATGTACTCTCAAGGAATTGGCAGGTGTGTGGACCACACCATGTATGGTAGTGTTTTACTTTGTTCAGTGTTTAAATTTCTGGGCCTTGTTTCACTCTACGAGCATCCCAGGCCTGTGCTCCTGAGCTCCTGAGCTCCTGTGCATAGACTGCTTGATAACACAGCTACACGCTCAGGTACAAGTTTGGTGCACAGAGGAGTAAAGGTATTTGTGCTCGTTCATGTGTTTGGGGCCATCGGGTCACGCCAAAGATGATGAGGCTAGTGAATAAGAAATATTTCACCAATGGTGTAGAATTGCTATTGTTTCAACGCACAGTTGTAAATTGTTTTATTTGAATTCACAGTAGTTGAAAACTTTTGAGATGATGTGATCATGATGGATTCCAATAATTTTGTACTTGACGTAGATTCATCCTCACTTGTACCAAGACTGAAAACTGTTCTCGATTGAAAGAAATACTATTTTTTGGGATACTTTTGTTTTCCTGCGAGGGTATTAAATTAAATGAAGAGTTGGGCATATTGTCCTTTATTTTCTCTTCTTATTCAGTTGTGTCAGTTATTGTCTTCTGACCTCAGTGCTGACAGCTGTTCTTCATGTAATAGTCTGTTGGTACAAATGGCATTTCCTCTGAGTATTGGACATATTTGGGTTGGGACATGCATGTGTGTATGTGTGTGTGACGTTACTTTTGTTCTGTAGCTTGTAAGGGACAGCGATACCTTCTGTCTTGTTCATGAACAGTGTCAGCCTGAGTGTATCCTTTGTACTGTTCAGGAAGAATGTCAGTATGAGTATATTCTTTGTTTAGAGTGTTCCAGAACCTATGCTCTGTACTTGTTATACAGTATAACACAGATAGGTTGAACCCAGAAGACTCTGAATCACGCATTTGTCAAACTGTGCCTGAGGTCTGTTTTTAAAAAAAAATTTGTAAGTCTTCTTTATCTTTGTAAAATATTTCTCGAACTACGGATCCCTTGAACTACCAAGGCGTCCCTGATGAATTCGAGCTATCTTTGTTATACTGTATGAAGTCTAGCACGCAAAATTGGTGGTACATAGAAATCTTTCAGTTAGGTGGGAATTTCACCATGTGCATTTTAAAAATAGAAAACATATGCATAAAAGAAAAATTTGTTATGTACGTGCTAGGTTGTATATTATATGGCTCCTGTATCGAGATGTTACAGCAGATGACAAACAGGAAAAGTTTTGCCAGCCCAGTGGCTTCTTGTGTATGATACTGTAAACACAATGTGATGATATGGTAATTTCATAGAGGAATGATTTTCTGCCCTGGCTATGAATTTGGTAATCAGTGAGGTAGATTTTATTTTGCGGCAGAAATATATTGAAAGAGTACTTGTTCATTCCTCAAGGAAAGAAAATTTTGTACAGAAAAGAAATTGTCTAGATGTTGTCTCTGTACATTATCATCCTTTCCCTGTGTTTCACTGGCACTTAAATTTTCATAAATTTTATGTCAAACTAAGTAAAACAAAAGTTATAGTTACAAAGAAAAGCTATTGATTTTACAAATTATGTTTTCATGTTTTTCATCATGTAAATAGGAATAAAACTTTTACACAGTCATAATACCGATTGGCGTCATGGGTAGCCTACATGCTGTCTACTAGAATGTCATTTGTATTTTGTCTCACCCGCTCTGGTGTCTGTGATGTATGTAGTGGCTTGGCGCAGAAGACATGCGTTTGCCCGGGACTGGGACATTATTATTTATATCCCTCTCAGCTTAGGTTGGCCGTGATAGGCAGGGTCGAAACAGCTCGCCTCCTAATTGTCTTTTTAGTTTTTGTAAGTGTTTTGCACTTGCAACACAGTGTCATTTAAGTGCTGAAGATTAGAGGTGTTACAAGAGAGTAACAAACACAAAAAAGGAGGGGAGATAAGACAATAGATGTTGATAGGAAAGAAGAAGCAAACCACACCAGAGCACCCGCCCTAATTGTCTGGATTGTTTCGATGAGATGTAAAACATTATTGGCGCGACTGATAGCAGTGACTGACCAGTCCAGCTTTAGACAGGCTTGGTTTTTTTTAGCAATCCCATCCTCTATACTCTATCCATTATCCTTTACTGAACGTGCTGGGACATTCCATATCAGGGACTGGTGACAGAGAGTAACAGTTGAGCTCTAACACAATGAACCCATCTCATCGATGAGAACTTCATCAACACGCCGATGGAACTCTTCATGTTTCCCTCTTTTCATAAAATTTGTGAACCCAGTATTTTCGCTTAATGATATCATGTTCCCTTTTCAAACTATACAACAGCATCAGCTTGTGTGCTGCCATATTGGTTTGATTTGTACTACATGTTCTCACTGTGTGACTACTCACCAACACCGACCACCTCCCAACAAAAAAAAAAGAAAAGAAAACCCAGACAAAAAACTGACGGCACTGGATTGGGTGCAACACTGTGTTGTTACCTGTTTTTGAACCGGCGCAGACTGTTTTCCGTGCTGGAATGGAACAACCGTGTCAGTGTCAGCTACTACTACTGGTTCACTGTGTTTGAGCTCTAATTCAAGGGTGAAAATATGTCATTATGTTGTAACAGACTGGTTTTGAAGTAAACGTAACTGACTCAAACCTGTTTGTTAGCAATTGCATTTAGCACAAATGGTCGTTTTTAAGCACAAGGGGGCTATCCAAAAAAAATCCTGTTTTGAGAAAATCGAAGTTTTAAGGTTTTTTTTACCCATCTTCAGTTTCTTTAAAAAACAAGGAGGGTTTTCTCTTTAACCAAAGAAATATATACACACCAATGAAACCAAACTTGCCCTATAGGTAGGGCGATGCCCGCTTTTGGTGTAGGTCAAGGTTTCTGGAAACCCCCAAAATCTGGGTTAGCCTGCTTGTCCTTAAAAGCGACCAAATTAAAAAAAAGGAAAATTGAAGTATGAGATGATACAATTCACATATCAGACAGATGTAGGTGGTATTATGGTGGGCTATGGTAATAGCCATTCTTAGTTTGAACATCTACTGAGTGTTTTCCTCCCATGGGAAAGTGTTTCTGTAAAATAACATCAATCGTGTCAAGGAGGACATTACAAAGCTCACCTGTTGAAAAATGGATTGTGGGTGGTTGGCTGGTGCTCTAGTGTGGTTTGCTTCTTCTTTCCTTTCAAACATCTATCGTCCTTATCTCCCTTCATCTTTTTTATGTTTGTTACTCTCTTGTAACAGCTCTAATCTTCTGGCGCTCATATGACCTTATGCAGTTGCGAGCGCTGTAAAACCTCTACTAAAACTAAAATGGATTGTCTCATTTGGTACTACTCTGTTGTCTTTACAACAAGCTTTGCTGAATGTTGAAAGGGAATCTTATTCACTTCAAAAGACACTCCTGTATCATATGGTAATGAACATAAATGCACTAATTTTTTAACTATGAGAAGCAGAAAGCAAAGAATGACATCATGGGGAACTTTATTTTGAGCGTTATACATTATATTAACTGCACATGCTTTTCACAGGAGTTGCAGCACTTTGCAAAATTCTACTGTGACTCAGACTGGCACAAGACTTATTGCTACAAATGAATATATAACCAATTCAATAATACATATCTTCAAATTTGTAGAAATGAATAAATAATGAGACACAGCTTATAACACTTATTACTTATTGGAAAATCTCAACCAAAATTAAATGTCAACGGATTCCAGATCCATGTTTGTTTTCTAAACACCTAGATTAGACTAATAAAGACCACAGATGAACTGAGCAGGACGGCCTAATTTATGACAGATACCAGACTTCAAGTGTGATGCGATCGAGAAGAAGAAGAATAAGGCTACTAAAGTTTTCTTGTTCTGCAAAGTCAATTAAACCTATCAAGACAAAATCTCGCTACATCCATTTATTTCTTTGCCATTTCCTGTTGCACAAAGTAGTTGTCCTTATTATAACCATTACAACACAAAACGCACAGAGAAAGAATGCATTCGCACTTAAGCTTTAATTGATTTGTTTATTTGAATAATTTCAAAGGTTGCAGCCTATTCAGAGGCTTATTTTCAGTAAATATAAGTTTTTCTTGAAAACATATTTTATTACAAGTTTCCTTCAACATATGTATTATTTGAGGTTTCTCAGCGCATCTCCACTCCAACTCCGCTAGCAAAAATCAAATGTGACCCTCGTACACCCAGCAGCTCTGGTTATTTCATTTTTCTCTCGACAACTTTTCAGCATATCCTAATCCCAAATAAAACAAGTTGTGATAACCTTTTAGCACAGCTGACAAATTTATTAAAAATCTCAAGATGGTGTGCATTGGCCAAGCAACCCCCCCCCCCCCAACCCTTCACACACACTTTTTTTGCACTCAACAGATTCAAACTCTTCAAAGTACACTTAACAAAAGAGCTCTCCATTCCACTTGTGGGCTTTGTTCTGATTATTTGCAAATCCAGTCTTGAAAGTTCATAATTTTTCCTTTGCATTAGCAAGTTTGTGAGGAGCAATACTAGAAAACAGAATACATATTTTCTAATACAAGAATGGAATTTTGTATTTAGTCCCCCAAAAACATCTTTTATAAATACTGTTTGGCAGCTTTGTTCTCTAAGAAAGAACAGTTGTCTACAAAATGTCACTGATTGCAGTACCTTAAACTACTGACACTGTTCAGTACCATTATATTGCATTTTGCTCTTTAGAATTTGTCACATGTGTAGAAAAATAACAGTATATAATATATACAACTTTTAAGAACATGCAGAAAAGAAAATCGTACAGCATATTACGTATTTTAAAAAAATTAAGAGTCTGAATAAATTGGTAAAGATTCTCAATTTTAAGGATTATAACTCTAGAAAAAGGTCTTTAGACAAAGATCAATTAAATAGCAATCTCACACAAATTTAATATTACACATGATTCCACGGTATCCAAAAAGTACATATTACGAAGAGTGAAAAATTGGAGGGTCTGTTTCTTTTCCTGGAATGCTTGGCTTTCAGCTACAAATGGTGATGTAAAGTTCACTTCAAACAACTCTTTCCGATTTCAGAATTTTGCTTTGCTGAAAAGGAAAACAAAAAAGAAAAAATGGAAAGCAATAAATATGAAGCAAAAAATTCAGTAGCTGAAAATCGAAATTTAATGAGACTTGGTTCTTCCCTTTAAATTTTGATAACCTCGTCTAGTAATGTTTTTTTTTTTAATTCCTAAGAAAAAAAAGTTTATAATTTTATTTTAAAATAAAAACTACAATAACACATTTTAAAAATGTTGAAAATGACAAGCACACTAATGTGAATTTTAAAGGAAAAAATGATGGTGTATGTCTCTATATTCTTACATATATAGCTCTGAAAATGAGTTTTCAACATTGAAAGTTTGGAAAACATCACATCTTACACCTAACAAATCAGTAAAAATTTCCTCATCTTAAACCAAATTTATGTAGCATTGAGGTGAAAACAGATGTTCGTCAAAAATTATGAAATCGACGAATCTACCATTTTTCTGCCCCATGAGCAATTTTTACTGGATATTTGGCGGGGAGGGCAAACCACCTTATTTCAACATAATTCAATAAAAATATTTCTCTTGGGATTTTACTGGACAATTTGCAGTTTCCTTGGACATTCAAGCTTTAGAAGCCTCCAAATTTTGAAGACCATATTTTTTGCTAATTTTACCTCGGACACAAAGGTCCCCCCCTCCCCCTCCCATTCTATTCAAGATAGTAGGATATATTTTTTTTCATCTAAAGCAAAGCAATTGAACAGGCTTTAACTCACTAACTCTTTCACCAGTCACAAGCGTTGAAGACTGGTGTTTTTGGGAGTATTTCAATAAATCACCACAACTCTCAAAATTACCGTATTGTAATTATTTTTTGACACAGTAAAATAACATTCAAGCTTAAGCTAATACACAAAACTAAAGTTGTCTAAGTCTAATACTTTAATTTGTATGATTTTTCAAAAATTGGCATGAATTTGATTTACCGAAAATTTCCAGACGTGACAGGCAGAATGAAATTCATAACAACAACAAAAATAAAAGTTCAAAGTGTTCTGTTTTGATTTGTATGCATGTGTGAGTGTTTGGTGAAAATATAAAAGCAGATCTGTGCGTTGATTCAGACCCATACACTAAATTACATGAGACATGTACGCCACGACATTGTGATTTCATTGCGCGAACAACAACACCAGTACTAGTGCTAGATCTAGCCCTAGAACTACGACTCTGGCCGTGTTCGGGTACATATATCCAGGATCCTAACTATTAAACATATCATATTCTGAGACACAAGAACTAGTAAAACGTACAGAAGTATCGAAAACGGAGAAATTATGTGATTCTTGTTCATGCGACTTCTTCGACCGTTACTACTACTATGACGCGACTGTCGGATTACTATCAGCTGTATAGAAAAAAACAAAGCGCGAGTTCCGGTCAGTTTAACCCCAGTTGGGGTCCCTTCACCTTCAATAACTTAAAACCTACGGACCCCAGAGATACAAAACGAAGTCTAAGTAGCTCAGGCTTGGCCAAACAAGGGTATGAGGCAGGCCACGCGATCCATGCGTGATTTGTAGAGTGAACAAAAAATTTCAAAGTTGGTCACGCAGGGCTTGTGGGAACCGTCGCGGGGGTCACGCATCTGTTGTGTGAACCGTCTGAAGTGAGTTAAGATTATACCAATCACTCCAAATGTCTAAAAACTGACAAGTGTCTGATTCAACGATGTCGCAACACATCTGAAAGAACAAAAACTTACCTGACACTCAGATTCAGAAAGCAAACCCGTCACAGCCACCACCTGATACTGTCTGGACTTGAAGCCAAGGAGTGAGCGCCGGAACGTTTTCATCTGCTTCCAGGTCATTGGGGTCTGAGCGACGGCTGCCATTTGCTCCGAGGGTGTGCCGGGGTCAAAGAGCAGCAACTTGACCGCTCCTTTCTCTTTCTCCACTCCCACAACGGTGCGACTATGACCTGTTGGAAGTAAAAAGAGCACTTGACACTAGATTGTCTTATCTAAAATTGAAATCAATATATGTTAATCTTGCATTCTCAGGCATATTTTGATCCAAATTGCACCTGAAATAGAACATAAATGCTGACTTTGTAAGTTTATTTAATTCTTTTTTTTTTTTGGTAAGTGTTTTACGGCGCTCGCAACTGCATAAGGTCACATGAGCATGCGGACACAGCAAACATTTTGATTTTCAGTTGATAGGAAATTTGAATTTTGCTTGGGTGGCGGCTGAAGCCTATTCTTATCCATTTTAAACCCCCATGGAATCTTTAGCGTGCGCAACTTGCACATGGGACCTCCGAGATTTTTCGCCTTTGTCCGAGAAGGCTAGGTGTAAATCTTTCCTACCAGAAGATCAGGGTTGTGTCTGAAAGACAGCAGTAAGAAGGAGCCAAGGAGTAGCAGTAGAAAGGCTGCAGAAGAGCAAGGAGCCCTGAGGAGGGGGCAAAGGGAGTGAGGGGGTTGGGGACAGAAATTGGAAACGAAAGCAGACGACAGAACATTGCGAGAGAGCAGGAAAGAAGGTGAAAGGAGACAATTTTAGAGAAGAAAACTTTTCCGTCGCTCTTTTTCAAACCCCGGGACCTTTGAATAAGAGGTGAACACCTTAACCTCAAGGCCACGAGAGCCCGCGACTTTGTAAGTAACCAAAGAGATTTTATTCTTCCCAGTAGTACCAGGGGAGATACAAAATAATTTTATTTAGCCATGGAAAGTCACTGAACGAAGTTCCATAATGAGAGAGTTGATGTTCATTCACTTGGCTCTTTAACTAGCTTTATCATTGCTGCAAGAACAGCAGAGCAATCAAGGGATGAAAAACAAACACAAATGTACACACAGCCCCCTCGATAATTGTCTTAAGGCCCGGTTGCACGTAACGATAAATTGTACAAAAACAGGACGATTTAGCGATCATATGATAAATCGTTCGGTGTAACCGCAAAATTGTACAAAATTTGGACGATTGAACGATGGATTGGAGACTTGGTCGAGAAATCAAGCGCTGCTTGATATTTTCCGTGCCGTCACATTCAGATTTGAGGGAGACGCGCTGTGACGTAGATTCACTTTGAAATTTGCCGCTGCGCAGAATTAAACTCAGGACTCAAAATCTTTTTAATAATTACCGTATGTAAAAACTGATTTCATATTCGGAATCAGCGTCTCAAAATAAGCAAAGTTGCTCGCGATGAACCTGATTTGGTGCGTTATTATTTATATTTTAGCAATTTTATTATTATTTAGTTGATTGTCAATTGTGAAGCTGTGCATCAAGGTCACTCGGTGCGTTGCACATCAGCAGTCAAGTCAAAGCTTCTGATTCTGCACACAACAAAGTAGGCCTACAGTATGGCCACCCTTTTCTAAAGACACTGTTCTGTTATATCAAAATGTACAGGGGAAGGGTGGAGGGGGAGAGGGGCTTCTGTGATCTAGAGGAAGTGTTTGCTTTTCATTCATTAGGTCCAGAGCTCGAAACCTTCACATAGAGTGCAGGCAAATTGCTGTCATCGCAAAGAGACATGGTGGCTTTATGACGAGGAATCTCCTCAATCGATAGAAAACTGGACAATAGATTGGAACGTGTAAACAGACTACACAGTTCGATAAAACGGACAGTTCTCTCATAACGACGAATCTGATACTATTTATCGTTGCGTGTAACCGGGGCTTTACGCATTTTTGCTAGCCTTAAAAAACAATAAGAAAAGAGTCGATTTCTGTTAATATATAAAAGAAGTAGAATGCAGAGTTTGAGATTGCAGTGACTGTCCTAGCTTTGAAAGAAGCAATATGTTTTGTTGAGTCATGGGTAGTAGTACTTGCACAGTGTGTGATAAAAAGAGAGGTGAAAATTCCACCCACTCGGCTCTTTTACCGGCCTTCTCGTTGCAGCCAGGAGAGCAATGTAACCAAACACACACACTCAAACCTTTGCAAGCCTAGAAAGCAGTACTTGGATATTCAGATATAGTTGGGCACTCTTTCAAAATGCATCTTTGCATGTCTTGAGAAATATAAAATAGACAAGACCAGGTTTTTGTTCAAATACCAAAGACACTGAACACAGTATTTGAGGTTACGACGATTGTCATCCTTATTTTGAGAATCGGTACAATATTGTAAAATCCATATATATGAGTAAACACTGCATCAGCCCACCTATCCTGGAGCTTGCAGAAACAATAAATATACTTTTAAAAAAAATCTTCCCTTGGGTGTCAGGGTCACCTTTAACTATGTGTCCGATTCCACCATATCGTGACCTCGGTGCTTTTTTTTCCTATCTCCATTTTTTTAGACGTTGAAAATGTGACTTCTTCTTAAGTTCACTCTTTGTTATGAACTGTTTTCACTGTTATTAAAAACGGAGATAGGACAAGAAAGCACTGAGGTAGTGATATGGAGGCTAATCAACAGAATCTGAGTAATGTTCCTACAAACCAGGTTCTTCATCAGAAACCACTCTATTTGAAAGCCTCTCTGGCATGAATGCACAGGAAGCAGCTTGTACACTTGAACTTTCATTTATCTAAAAAAAAACAAAAAAAAAAAACCCAACCTGAATGATGTACAGAACTTTTTCTAATGGACCAGCAAAAAAAAAAAGAAAATAAAAAGAAATCTGTTTTGAATTGATGAGGGATTGTCTAAAGGATATCTATTACTGGAATATTCCTAAATATCATTCACAAGACAGTTTCAAAGAAGTTACCTTGATGTTGTAGATAAAGTGGAGGTTTGAACCCACTCCTCTCACTGAAATAATCACAAATCCATTCCAGGAGACGAGGATGTGTTCCATCAGGAGCTGAAGGAGCATGAAAATCAGCGAGATGACATCTGAAACAGCAATAGAAGGGGCAGGGAGGGGTGGAATTTTAAAAAACCCCAAACATCCAAGAAAATGCAATAACTTCAACTCCATCAAGATAATTAACAGTCTCATTAGTATCATTCTGTTGCTCTCTTTGTAGAGTTGTATTTTACGGCAAATTAGCACAATGGCAACCACATTTTGAAAAAAAAACAATAAAAAGAAGTAGAGGAAACAGACATGAATCATCAAAGAAATTTGCAATAGAATGGAGATTCAGCTATGAGGAAGAAAGGAGAATGTGCAAGAGAAGACGAAGAAGAAGGAGGAGGAGGAGGAGGAAAAGGAAGTAGAAGAAGAAGAAGAAGAAGAAGAAGAAGAAGAAGAAGAAGAAGAAGAAGAAGATGAAGAAGAAGTAGAAGAAGAAGAAGAACAAGAAGAAAAAGAAGAACAACAAGAACAACAACAAACAAAAAACATTGAAGCAGTAAATAATATGTGATAATACAGCAAATTGGGCATTCAACTTTTCAATGAATACTACATACTTGATCCTAAGGGAAGACAATAGAGCCACAATTTCCGTTGCACCAATCCATTTGCGAGTGTTGGAAAGTCGACCTTTTAGTTGTTGACAGCCTTGGAGGTCGAACCCTTTTTTCCAAGCAGACTCAATCATTTCTTGGATCCTTGGTATTGATGGAATATCCCTTTGTCCATCTGTCAAATATATCAAAATAAACTTATCTGCTGAAATGAGTCTCACATACTCACAAAGAAGTTGAACTAGAAAATCATTAAAAATTTTCACACAAGAGTCAACAAAGAAATAAAATAATACATTTTTTTTTAGAAAACAATGTAATAATGCAGACCTCTTCGTTGCCTTTTAACATTGTACAACATGAAAATGTGATGTTATTGGCTTTGTGCTGTACCATGGACATCACAGAAGTTGGCAAAAATCTTTATTCTTGGTTGTCTATAAGACATTACAAGTACGTCCCGCTTATCACCTAGCTCTAATTAATTTGTATGGAGATCTAGCCACAAGCACAGCCTGGATTTTCATTCGGGAATAAAAAATGAGCATATCTGTACCAAATTTCTTGGTATTACTTTACTGCTAGGCTTGCAAGCGATCGATAAACACAGGTCTAATCTTGCAGACAAAAGAGTGCTCCTGCAAAACATAAACACCAAAATGAGCGTAAAAAGGCAGCAACTTTCAGTATTTGACTTAAATATGCAAATTCTCCAAAATTATGGGTATATTGAGGAATATGAAGATGAGGAAGGTGACACTATCGCGGAGCAGGGATCTGAATAGGTGTCATGATTGGGCCCTGATGAGACTTCTGTCCTGGCTAACGAGCTTAATAACTGAAAATCAGCGCTGACGGTAAGAACGCACATCCCCGGAAAGCAAAGGGGTAGAGATGGTCCTGAAATCCATACATAGTTATGACCTACATATGTATTGTGATAACACAGGTACCTGTCTTTGAGAGTTGTCCTCCAGAAATCAAATTTATTTTTTCAAAGTTTCAACCAGAAAAAAAAAGCACAAACTACTGTTACTGTTAGTAGTGTTTTCTATTCCAAAGGCGATGGCTTACCTGGAAATATTTTTTCGGCATAATTGGGGTTCCGTAAAAGACACGATAGCATCATTTGAAAATTTCTGTAGCCACACCCCCAGCCTTTGTCCCCATAAGACCCAGCAAAGTGGTCCGTAGGAGAACAAAGCCGCACTTCCTGTCCGAGACGAGCCTGAGAGTTGAACAGCTGGTGCAGCCTCTGGATGACTCCTGGCAAACAATGAACCAGATCAGCAAAGCATGTTTTAGGTTGTAGTAAGAGTTTTATGGCACTTGCAACACAAAAAGGCCATATAAGTTCCAAAGAATAGAGGTGTTACAAGAGAATAACAAACACAAAAAAGGAGGACAGATAAGGATAATAGATGTTTTACAGGAAGGAAGGAGCAAACCACACCAGCCAACCATCTGCTCAGCCATGTATGCAAATGCAAGATGAATGTTATAGGGCATTGAACATAAAAACCAGAGGTAGGCCAAGGGTCTAAATTAAAAAAGAGATATTATAGTAGTAGCATGGTGAGAAACAAATGATCAGTAACAACCAGACAGATGCCTGGTTAGAGAGAGAGAGAGAGAGAGAGAGAGAGAGAGAGAGGGGGAGCCTACCTTGAACTCTCGTCTGGCCATCATCCACATGGTCGGCCCCTCTGCGGGCTGCCCTGCCCCGCTGCTCGTGGTACTCGCCCACTGACACTTCTCCTCGGGCCACTGCTCGCTCCAGATTTTGTTCATATTGTTTATCAAAAGCACACTTTCCTTGAACTTTTGCTTTCTTTGCAGGTAGGCCTGCTTTCTAAAAGAAATCAAAAAGAAAAAAAGAAAAAAAAAGAAAAGAAAAGAATAATAATAAAAAAGAAGAACACACAAATGACGGCGCCCTTCAATAAATAACTGGTGATGTTTCACACCTTCATCAACACAATTTAGCAGAAGCAAGGGAAGGGGGTTTGCCTGAACATGCCTCTCCAGACTAACTGAGACTGAATGGGCTGCAATATCCCAGAAAACAGGAGGTACAGGATAAAACAACTTTCCCTGGAGGGAATCAAACTCTCAAAACAAAGAGTCATCTCATAGCAAAATAAAGTCATCTCTATATGATTAGAAATGAGCTTCCTTTAGACCACAATAGTAGACCTATTGGAGAGGAGAGAAATAAATCCAGAGATCCATGGTGAGTGAATCCAATATAAACACTGTCAGCAAAAATATCTCTCAAATGTTGGATTGGACATTTTAAACATTTCAATGTAACCATTAGTATTCCAATTTCCAACATAATAATAATATACAAAAATATAACATACTTAATTTTCCCTATCTATAAGCTACAATTTATTTACTTTTATAAATAAAGCTTATGTGCTTCCTATGATTTTATCCTGGAATGGGCCTCAGTAGTGAAAGAGTTAATGAGAACGGGCAGAGATCTGATTGTCATGAAATTGCATTTTACTAGCATGTATTATGTTTGGACGTCGTAAAAAAATTTTTTTCAACTGATTCCAGATCTGCATCCCAGGACTCATCATGTAGATCTAGAGGCAAAAAAAAAAAAGCAGTGGTAACAACTGTAATAATAAATGTCAAGAGTTCTTACAAACTAATCAACATTTATTTTCTTTTATAGCCATGAAGACAAAACAATGAATGCCATTCAGATATAAATGGTCCACACCATTGCGGAAGCTACCATCCATCCATAATGGTCTGTGCCACTTTGGATCTTTTGTTGCCCAAAATCGGAAATCCAGTTTGTCAGAAGCATTTCCAAAGAAAGGGCAAGAAAAGCTTTCATCTTACCTTCACATTCTCAGATGGTTGGTGATCCTTTAGGACATTGTCCATTGGCTTAGACTGGTATGGTTCATTAAAACTTGAAGAACATGCACTGGAATGGGCTCCTTCATTAACAAACAAAATGGAGAAAAAAGAAAAAGAAAAACATGGAGTTGGCACACACATATAACTATTTGCATCATGAATGGCATTACATACACAATAAGCTTTATTGTTATGACTTTTAAGCTACAACTGGGTTTGTGAGACCAGTAACAGTGGAACTTCTTTTTACAAAGTAAACTAACTTTTAAAACTATATATTTCTAACAACATTCAACACAAATCCTCCAAAAACTTGTTATACAAACATGTGCAACATACTTCATACTTAACTCATCATGACTTAAAATCATCAGATAAAAACATAATTTTTAGAACATACAAAATTATGAGTAAAAAGTAAAGTAAAGTTGTTCCCGCATCCGATCCGGACATTGGGGATTGCCTTGTTAGTAAGACAACTTCCTCGGCCTTCGGCATATTGTGGTAGGGTGGCCTGTTCCTTTCCATTCCGCCTTTACTTCCCCAACTCAAAGTCAGGTACCCATTACTGCTGGGTGGGCAGGAGGGGGCTAAAAAAATCTGTGTCCGAACCGAGGCTCGAACCCGGACTTTTCGCTTCGGAGACAAGCGCACTAACCGCTCCGCCATCGCACCCCCTGAATTACCAGTTACCCTTTTTTTTCCAAGCCTGCCCAAAGCATGAAGCACTCAGGAGGTAGTATTGACCCAACATTAGATAAGGAGCCCCAAAACTGTTCAAGAGCATGAAAGAATTGCAGCAAACAGCAGCCTTCACATTGAAGACTGGGATGTCTATCTAAAGATGAAACAAGAAGAGTAAGAAGAAAATTGTTTCCTAAACTTTACAGCGAGAAGTATATAACAAAATTCTTTCTCACATTATATTTTGTTACCTGACTGGTATGTGGTCCCAAAATGACTTTCCACATGAGACGTCAGAAGGTCTGTATCCCCAAAAACTTGACTGCAAATAGGGCAGGCGGGCTCATGGCTAGAAGATTCTGTGGCATCACTACTACAACTCACACCAAAGTAAGTTGTATCATTGTGGTGACCCTGCATGTGCCTGCGTAGATCTAAAAAAAAATAGAGTAAAAAAAATAAAAAGCATGTTGAGGCAAGAGCATGATTCCCATCAACTGTGGGTTTTTTGGTCATTTTTTCTGGGTCCTTCTTTGGTTTCATGAGTATGTGAGTGCCCATGCGTGCATGCATGTGTGTGTGTGTTTATGTGAGAAAACACAATACAAACATATCGTCGGCCTTGTGATAAAACCGACTAACCCCCTCGAGGTAAATTTTACAGGAGAAGGAAAAAAACTGTTTTATTTCAAAACAAAGGCGTCTAACGATAAATCAATGCTTTAAACACCTATATAAACACTTTACCGAAAATGTGTAGACCTTTTTTTCCTTTAAAAATTGCTTTTAATGAAACTGTGTGGGTTAGACGGTTATGTCGCTCAAATTTTCCTGGATAAAACCGACCAACCCTCAATTTTGTGGGTTGACCGGTTTTATCAGGAAGCCACTGCTGGCCTTGAGTTTGGTTTAGTGCAGCCAAGTCACACTTGACGGGTAACGTATTTGATCACTTGCTTCAATCGTCAAGATCTTTTGTAGAAGAAGAAGAAGAAGGGAAGAAGGAGGAGGAAGAGGAGGAGGAGGAGGAGGAGGAGGAGGAGGAGGAGGAGGAGGAGGAGGAGGAGGAGGAGGAGGAGGAGGAAAAAGAAGGAGGAGGAAGAGTAAGAAGAAGAAGAAGGAAGAGGAGGAGGACTATATTATTGCTACCAACATACTATCAGCTGCTGCCATTTCAGTGCTACGGAGTCAATTCGGCCAAAAACAGCAGTCACAAAGTTGAACCTCTAATAGAAGTAGAGGAAGCAGAACACAGCAATGGGTATATTAATTACATTTAAAGTAGAAGAACAGGGGGTTGGAAGGGTAAGGGAGAGTACCTACAGCAACAACTACAAAAACAACAATTACAACAACAACAAAAACAACAGTAGTAGCAGCAGCAGCAGCAGTAGGCCTTTAGAATTTATAACCGTGTCTGACACGGTACTATTGGCACTGGGTGGCCATTCAAAGGCCTGGAAAAAAGTAATACTAAGAAAGAAATGAAAGCAGAAAGCCACACAAAAGCTCTGCTACCTCAACAATGGTTTGGGAAAAGTTGGTTACTTAATGATATATCATTGTACAAAAAGACTTTGTGAGTACCAAAGAATGCGCCAACTTTCTCCAAAGTGCGTGGCTTGACAACTACTACTTTATTGAGTTTTCTCGACGATAGAAGAGCATGTCTGTCTCACTCTGTGTCCTATGGCTACAACAAGGCACTAGTCTTTCTTGGTTGAAAGTAAACCCAAATTGTTTTTCTTGAACTTTTGGCAGAACACTTGATAACTCAATGAAATGTGGCTTTCACCCTCTCTGCAAAGTTCTCCATGTATACTTGATGCAGATCTGACGTTTTCTGGATTGTCATCTGTAGACAGGAGGATATCTTCGAAAGTTTGTCAAAAAATACCTCTTTATGGAACAACTTATCATCCTTGGCTCTCTCATGGTGGGCATGATGTGTTCTAGGGGGGGGGGATTTTTTCGGAGAAGACACTTTAAATAAACCAGTGGGTCAGGCCTGTGGTGCTCTTGAAGATTATTTTACAAACAGGTGTTCTTTGACCATTGACTCTTGTAAGTGGTATTGAAGGCTGTAATTTCTCCTTGGGTTTTCCCTTGCTGGGTAAGATCTCTTTTTGTCTATCATGTTTATCGTGGCATATACGTAGGCTCTCTTTTCTTTCCAAGAGAGTGACCAGTTATGTCATTGCATTTTGTGCCAACCAGTTTACAACTGCAAAGGACGTCAAGTTCACATCCTGCTCGCTTCGTGCCTTGACATGGGTAGAGGCATCCCCAGTTCTTTCAACCTCTTCCTTTTGTTACCCTTCCAATCGTTTTCATGCCGTGTCCTTTTCGCAGAGATCAAAGGTGACATAACTGTTGTATTATCAGCTGATGTGACATTAGCCTGGTCATGTTGATCACTTTCCACTGCGCTGAGGGTCAGAGGTGACGCAGCAAAAGTGGCATCATCTTATTGAATGTTATAGCGTTATGTAAGCTAAGGTTTGATATAAAGATAAAGCATTAGGTTATGACACTGAGAAAATAATCTACTCAAAACACAAACGAAATGAACTTTCAAAGAAAGTCGAACAATGTTTCAGAACGTAATGACTCCAATAAACACAGCAAATGAAAAAATAAAGAAAAAGCCCTTTAAAAAACAACGATCGTTGGGGGCAGACCGTGTGCTGGACAGGTCCCACAATTTTTTTTTCTGAGTGAGTTAGTAAAGGAGGAAATGCTATCTACTTTGTCCATTCAATTGTGAAGGAAAAATTATTAGGAGAAGAGACAGTAGTCCGAATAGGGGAAAATGCCTTTACAATTGGTGAATTTCGAGTACAAAGACAAAGAAAAACACGTGGACAGAAAACATAGTTTCATATAAAAAAAAATCCATAAAGACGCATTTCAAATACCGGAATTGTCAAGAGATAAACAGTTCTGTGGGAACAGTGGGGAGTTTTAGTCATTAATAACATTATCAGCAGTATTAAAACGAAGAAAAAAGAGGAAACAACCAGATCTATATAACTCCCCAATGAAACCAACAAGAAATATTACACAAATATTCCTTTTTGGAGAGCTCCCACGGTTTTGTGAGCAAATTCCAGACTATTACAGAACTGAATCTAATGAAGTCCGGAGAGGAGTCGAAGCCGGGGTTAGTCGGTAACGTAGCAAGTGGCCCCTCATTGTTAGCGCGATAAAAACAGCCAACCCTCATTCCGTCCCTCGCAGGTGGGATAGTCGGCATTATCTGGCTAAAATCCGATGGGTGCCAGGTTATACGGTTTTATTTCTAATGTTTTAAAGACATTTCTAGACAAAATTCAGATGATCTGTCTTTGAGTGAGCATATGAAATGGACAATTTACTATCGATAAGGCCAATAAATTTTTTGGGGATATTTTGTGGGTTAGTCGGTTTTATCACCAGGCCGACGATATATGTGCATGTACAGTATAATGCTCTATGAGCTATACAACCTTTATTACCCCAGCAGACCCAAAAACACTCCGAAACTTTCTGGGCTTCCTGGAAAGCATACAGTGCAAGCTGCAGATTTCACGCCTTCAAACACTTCTAACAAACTGACAAGATCTTTCGCTGTCTATAGCCAGGTACCCATTCCCACCTGGGTGAAGTCAGGAAAATTTGTGTCAAGTGTCTTTCCCATGTACATAACACAGTAGTCAGTTTTATCCTTAAAATGATAATAACTGATATCCAATGTTAGTAAACACAATTTGATCCCGAAAGAAAAACTGATGAAGGAAGGAGAATTGTTTCATTTCAGTGTGTCCCTTGATTCAGGGAGACAGATTTTAAAAAAAATAAAGCAGACTTACCATCTTCCTTCCGGCTTGTGAAGTCACAAAGGGGACACGACATACTGGCTCCATCATCGAGAATGTCCCCATGCAGTATCTTCAAGTGAGCTCCAAGTGCGATTTCACTATCAACTTCAAGGTCACATAATGGACAGGACAGTGTCTGAATATCTGTCACTGTGGCACCATCCAACTCATGCAAGTTTTCACAGAATGCACCCGTTTCCATTTGTACATCAGTATCGGGATGCATGGTAGAGACATGGAACTCCAAGCGATACAAACTTTCTTCACGAGCATCACAAAAGGGGCAAATCAAATCTAATTTATCGCTACTCCAATGGGCGTTCAATTCTGTTGGTTTCTCTGCTGGTGGTGTTTCTCTATTTGGGCCTTCAACCATAGAACTATCACTATCTTGTGCATCTTTATCATCATGTGGACTCACTTGTTTATTCTCTTTACTTTTGTCACTGTGAGTCGAATGCTTAGTCATATTTAAATAACTATCACACTCTTCACAAGAACCACTGCTGCTATTCGTGGCAGATTGTTGAGAGCAATTTTGTATAGAATCTTCCTCATCAGATGGCTCAACAAGAATACACTCTTGCGTCTGGTGAAATTTTTCCCTTTCACTTTTCATATCGGGACTGCCTGCCGAAATGACACTTGATTTGGAGTATTGACCAATATGAGAATACACTTTCTTTGCCTTTGTTGCTGTTGCATTGCTGCTGGATTCACTTGAACTACTTTCCCTTGTTATATTTGCCTCATCCAGCAGGTGGCTCTGTTCTTGAACGTGGCAACTGTCTTGGACATCATCATAAGATGTCCCCACTAGACTTTCATTGAAAAGATCTAAACTGGAATTATGACAACTGTGTTGTGTCCTTTTCAATTCACTATCCATTATCTTCAGCGGAAGGCGTGTGTATGTAAATTACAATGAGGATATTGTATTAAGTTTTAGTTTGTTTCTATGATTTTATTAATTAATATGATCATGAGGAAGAAAAGCTTCTCCTGTTCAAAATATGAATATCAATCTACATCTAGATTCTAGATCTAGATATCTATACTCTAGATCTAGATCTAGTATCTAGATAGCCTAGATTTCTTGATCAAGATCTGACTTGAACACGAAAAGATGAAGGAAAGTCAAAATCCACAGCCAGAGCTACAATAGGCTACATATCTAGCCCACTTACACTGACTGAATTTACAGAAATCAAAGTCAATTTGAAAAGCAATACAACTGTAGAGTCAGTTGAGTTGATGAGGAGCAGATCTAAATCTAGATCTAGATTCTAGATCTAGATTAGATCAAGTGAAGTTCAAGTTCAAATATTCAAATGACAAATTCAATGATGTTGACGTTGTTATGATGGTAGGCCTATCTATCATAGTACATCACATTGTATTGAAAATCTCATGACATGATGAAAATAGGATGAGTAAGCCGAATATATTCGAGGACGATCCCAGAGACACACGCACACGCATTTGCTCTGAAAAAAATAACAGCTATCCTCCTTGTTCTGTCACAGCTATGCAATCCTGCCAACTAGAAACCGAAACTAAAATGTACTACCAAGGTATTGCCAGCGATGAAGAAACAGGAAATGGGGAAGAAATTTAAAAACAAACTCCCACGGGGAACAACTCTGATTCTAGTCTAACTTCGGTTTGTTTGTTTTTTGGTTCGTAAAAAGATTCGCATTCTTTGGCTTTTCACTGAAGACCTTGTCATTGTCCCCAACGTCTAAGTATCCTTTGTCAGCGCCTATAATTGTGTTTATACATAAGATATCTGTGTTGCACACTGTTTGGCCTGTGTTTAATTCCAGAAGATGCCTACAGACTCAAAATTGGTGACAGGCCCAATACCCGGTAGTGGACATGAGAAGGCAACAATGCAATTGTTGGTGTGAACCCTGATCACACAAGGGAAAGTTACTTCGTTTCATATTTTTAATATTGATGGCTGGCAGTTGACAGAACCATAAGTATATCTAAGAAGCTAAAAATAAAAGGCAATTTTAGAGCCTTCTCATTGAATTGATAAGTCTATGAAAAAAAAAAAAGAAAAAGAAATTCGTCCCGAGTTAAGAAAGACCTTATAGATCTACATGTTTGTCAATAACGTATTATGCTTTTTTCCCAGATAATACAATGGTAAAATAAAGTACTGTCATGTTCACCAATCACAGCTGTTTGGGGCAGGACAAACGTACGCCCCGGTCCCCCCAAAAAAGAACAAACAAAATAAATAAAAACGGAAAACATGCGAGAGAGAGAGAGAGAGAGAGAGAGAGAGAGAGAGAGAGAGAGAGTACACACTCAAGACTTGGAAAAAGCAAGACGGACAGACAGTGGCAGATAAAACAGAGAGAAAAAAAAAGAGTCTAGTAGACCCTTCCATTAGCACCCCTTAATCACCCGTCCGAACATCATCAAAAAAGAAAAGCCTTCTTCTTGGGGAATGAATTGGAAAAAGGGCAAATTTTGAGGACCAAGAGAGATCAAATACCAACTCTTTTTACAACGTCAGAGGTTATTGTTTGTATCAGCCTGCCAACAAAATTTGACGACACCTCAGAGGAGGGGAGAGCAGACACTGTTTTGTGATCGATGCACTGACCTCAACATGGCACCCTCGTAGTGCACAAGATAACAGTCGTCTAGTAGTACGGGAGAGTAAGACTGCGCTTGTACATTACTCCTGTCGAGAACATCGTCTGGAGTGGCTCAAAAGTCCGATTCGAGCATAATAGTTTCTGCCAGACAAGTGTAGCAGATGAAGGCTGACGTCGGGTCGAAGGCTTGATTTTGCTGCCTCTCTTTTCTGCGACTTTTTCTGTCAATTTCCTGCTCTTTTCTTGTCATTTCGCCGAGGCGTACTCCTTGGCACATGATGCCCTTCCTTACTCCACGATCCGCAGCAAACGCTTCCCAGTGGTCTGCATCTGTATTTGGTGTCTTCAAGTCGCCCTTTCAAACATCTTTCTAGAGCAGCATTGGCAGGCGTCCTAAGCGACGATGTCTTGCGGCCAGTTCACAGCACAGAATGTCTTTGGGAATGCGTCCATCATTCATGCGATGTACAATTAATGTACGTGGCCGATCCATCGAAGCCGATGCTGGTAGAGTAGGGTGTGCAAGCTGAGAGAACCAATTGTTTTAAGGACAGACATATTTGTAACCATGTCTTCCCAAGTAATGCCCAGGTTTCTGCGTAGACAATGGAAATGGAAACACAAGATAGTAGTCTACACTTCATTTATCTAACATGGTTGTCCTACAATTACGGCAGACTTGCTTATATATAACAATTATAAAGTGACAACAAATTTGATGTGCCAATTTTTGTCATCTTTCTCAGCTTTTCCTGTTCAATACACATGTTGTATCACTCTTTACGTTATCCATTATTGTTTTAGTAAGAGTTTTACGTCACTTGGAACACAATAAGGTCATAATATAATAAGTGCCGAAGATTAGAGGTGTTACACGAGAGTAACATACACAAAAAAAAAGAGGGAGGGGAGATAAAGATGATAATTTTTTTTTAATAGGAAAGGAGGAGCAAACCACACCAAAGCACCTGCCAATATTCACCCATACTTTATCCATTAATAAGATACACGCCCAGGAGGCTCTTAATCTTACATTTTTAATATAATTCTATTTAAAAACAAAAGTTCAAAATTGGTTAGGGGGAGGGGGACTTTGATTCACTTTGAACGAACAACACCATTCCCCACAAGCCACCATAATATTATAATTGTAACATATCAATCATTCATTCTCTCAGCTTAGAATGAGTAAACAGAATGGCATCAGCACCAAAACCACCACTCAGAGTTAGGAAACGGAACAAGATTGGTAGGTAGAAACAACAGAGGGAAAGTAAAGAAGAAGTAAAGCACGAAAGTGGCACCCTCCAACCACCGGCTTTATCACTATCAGGTTCAAACGTTCATGTCAATTACAACGAAGTCACAACATAAACCACCAATAGAGGCCTCACGATTGGGTGGTTGGCGGATGCTCATGTGTGTTTTGCTCCTTCTTTCCCATCAAAACATCTCTCGTTGTTTTCTCTCCTTTTTGTTTTTGTTACTCGTTTGTAACACCTTTAATCTTTTGTAATTGTAACACCTCTAATCTTTTGTAATTGTAACACCTCTAATCTTTTGTAATTGTAACACCTCTAATCTTTTGTAATTGTAACACCTCTAATCTTTTGTAATTGTAATACCTCTTATCTTCTGATGTTATTATTATTTTTTTTAGTAAGTGTTTTACGGCGCTCGCAATTGCATAAGGTCATATGAGTGCGCGGGACACATTAAACCTTTTCAGTTGCTAGGAAATTTTGAATTTTGCCCAGGTAGCGGCCGAAGCATACTCTTATCCATTTTAGACCACAAAGGGACCTTTAACGTGCACAACTTGCACACGGGACATCTGAGTTTTTTCTCCCTTGTCCGAGAAGGCTAGGTGTAGATCTTATGTGCATGTGTACACATCATGTGTATACAAATACAATACATGTATTGTTGTTTTGGTCTTGCTAAGTGTTTTACGGTGCTAGCAACTGCATACAGTTACATGAGCGTGCGGGACAGTTTGTAGAATTAATTTTGAATTTTGCCCAGGTAGCGGCAGACGCCTACCCTTTCTTATCGATTTTGTACCACCAAGGGAACTTTAACGTACAAAATTTGCAAATGGGACCTTCGAGATTTTTCGCCCTCATCCGAGATGGCTAGGTGTTAGATCTTACCCAAAGATCACGGGTGTGGCTGAAAGACAGTGGGCAGTAAGATAAAAAAGGAGCCAAGGAGTAGCAGTAAGTAGAAAGGCTGCAGAAAGAGTCAGGAGCCCAGAGGAGGGAGCAAAGGGGGGATAGGTAGGGGCAGAAAGTGGAGACGGAAGGAAAGCAGATGACAGATCATGGTAAGAGAGCAGGAAAGGGGGTGAAAAGAAACATTTAGAGATCAAAAGAACATTTTTCCATCGCTGTCAGTGGCAGGTTTTGAACTCTGAACCTATTGAATGAGAGGCGAACACTGTAACCTCTGGACCATGAGAGCCCCCTTGTGTGTGTGTGTGTGTGTGTGTGTGTGTGTGTGTGTGTGGTGTGTGTGTGAGAGAGAGAGAGAGAGAGAGAGAGAGAGAGAGAGAAAGAGAGAGAGAGAGAGAGAAAGAGAGAGAGAGAGAGAGAGAATACAATATATGAAGATATATATGATGTGAGACGCTCAGACAGGGAAAAAAGAGAGAAAAGGAAGATGGATGGAGGAAAAAAGGAGCAGGGAGGGGAAGGAAAAGAACAAGATAGATAAAATTAGATGGACAGTGAAAAGTTAGGATAAAAAAGAGAGGGCGAGGGGACAACTTCACACACATTCTCCACATCACAGCTTTTACCTTCACCCACTCGGAAAAACATTTTTACTATGTACATCATTATCAGTATTCATTTTTTAAATTGTGTAGTAGCAATAAATATAACAGTCTTATCTTAAAAATTCAAATAGAGAATACAGCCAGTTGAACAGAGGTTTAATTTCAACAGAATTTAGGAGGCTCACATCAGCGATCAAGGAGGATCAAGACTCACACTAATGGTATGCTGAACTCCTTTATAAAAACAAACCCCCAAAGCAGTAAGTTGGCTCAGAATATTGGGACTGACATTTCATTATAGTTTATAGAAAGTAAATCAACAAAACAATTCCATGTATTAGTATTAAGTGCATAAATAAACTGTCAAGTGCTTCTAAAACATTTCTTCTCTCATCTGGAATGACGTATAAAACATTAAAGACAAGAAATTCAAACTAACCTGGTTTGGTAGCTATGTCACAGCTTAGCAACAGCACAATAACAGCAACATAACATAACATGCTTTTTTAAATTAACATAAGAAACATAGGCCTACTACATCAGAAACACAGCTAGCTAAACTATTGTTGGTAAGACATGAAAGAGCTCAATAAACTACAGACTTCAACAGAAGTTAAGGACCACTTGCAAACACTCTGAGTGGTCTTCTTTGGTCGACCTGCTTGTGGGCGTTCTTGGACTGATCCAGTGGCTCGATGGCGCTGCCTCAAGCGGACAATGACAGAGTGTGACATTGCAAGCCTTCTGGCAACTTCTCGGGCTCCAACTCCATCCTGCAGCCATGCCATAGCTCTGGCACGATCAAAGTCTCTCAGCTTTCGCGTTGGTGCATGTTGATGGAATACTGGATTTTTAGCAAACAACGGCTTATATTGTCACTAAAGTGAGCACAGTTCGAGACCGTACGTCCCTTTATGACGTGCACCAGAAATTTAAACTGAGGAATGTCCGTGGTGTTGCACACAAGTTGATAAAAAGCAGAAAAATTTGGCTAAAATTCCCCCAGGATAACCGTGCAGCACGTGGTCGTTTTGCCACTTTAGGAAGCTTTGCAGTACGCATTGGTAACCCATTAACACTTTCAGAGCAAAAAATGTTGAAACATTTCTTGCTATCTTTTTTCCGCTTTAAAAAAAAATCAAGGCTGTCTGTCAAGGTGGTCCCTAACTTATGTTGAAGTCTGTAGTTTTCTGAGATATCCCATCTGTTCACAGAATTGCATGACCACAACAGAATGTGTTGCATTACACTATTAAAGATGTGGAAGGAGCTCACTGGCCTCTAGTCAAGATTTTCCCCTCTCACATCGGGGACCTGGATTTGATATCCATCAGGGTTTTGTCAAAGCTTGGGAAGTGGATGACTGAGGACATTTCTCAGGTTTTTCACACCCCTGATCTCAGGGTAGATGGGATCTTCAAACCTTATCTTGCATACAGACATAACATCCCAGAGGCTCTTTTTACCTGCAGGATTTGTCAATGACATCTTTGTTTTCAAAGAACAAAAAGGAGAAAACAAATCAAAATTACCCCCAAACCCAAACTGAAGAAATCTATAAATAATATATTCAGGTTGACAAAAAAAGACAACCTTAAAAAAAAAGAATGTATCTGCATGAAAAGTTCCGATTATTAGCAACAGATCCAAGTCTGGTAAGATAAACATCCATTGCACCATGGCTTAAGTTGATTTCACTTGAGAAAAAGGATGATGAGGGAGGAGGTGGAGGAGGAAAAGAGGAAGGGAGGAGGAAGAAGAGAAGAAAAAGAAAAAGAAAAAAAGTGTGAAACAAAATAAACTTGTTGATCATGGTAGTAAATGTTTTACACTAATAACACATGAAAAAAGCAAATTTGTGGGAGAAATTGCACATTAAATATAACAACAATGCAGAGATTTATGTAAGTTGATAATGCCAGCGTACACAGGAGTTCAATGTTTCCTTTCAAAAGTAGCAGCATTCTTCTGTTTCTTTCTGGAATATTTCATTTCAGCGCAGGATTGCATTACCAAGCGCTCCGTCTTTGATATGACCTCTTGTGTGTTGAGAAGAGGTGTAAAACTGTACAAAAATAGTACGTAAAAAGAAAAGGAACATTACACGAATGGGAAATGAAAGAATTTCAAAATTTATCTATATTGAAGTAAATTACAAGCAAGAAGAGTCAAATTTCTTATGTGATAAAAAGGTAGGCGGTAGAAAGAAAGGTGGAATGCAAGTGTAGAGAGCACTACATAACAGTAATATTATGCAATTTACTTACTATCCTAAACATACTGTGTAAGTCACTAAAAAATGCACGGCATTTCACTGGAATTATCAGTGGGTACATCATGTACAGAATGATAAGTTGCAACATGTTTGTACAATCTTTTCATACTCAGAAAAAGGAAATGATATTTCATACAATAAGACTTACATCACTCATCACCAGGTACAATGGAAGAAAATATGCACAGTTATATTGCTGGGAACTTTGGTATGTTTCCATAGTTTGATAGGTACTGAAAGACATTGCAATGGTCCCATCCCGTCTGAAGAGTACAGTTAAGAACAAACAAAGTATTATTAGGTGGAACTAGTGTCAGAGGCTTGCTGGGACGTGTCACTGGGTCCACCAGCAGCCTGCTGCGATGCAGGGGGAACTGTCCTCCTGCCTTGAGGTAGCTGAATATCAGGCAACAGTTTACAGGAAATTATGATGTCGGTGCGGTCATCCAGGTTGAAGAGGTCATTGGTAAGTAGCCTCAAATTGTGCGACACATCCTGTGGATGGATAAATAAGGGCAGATTCCAGAATATGGCACTATTAGTTTTTCAGTTTTCCGTAAGTAAAAAAAAAAAAGTGGTTAAAAGCAAGCCTGTCTTAATAGCTTTGTGCCTCTTTGTGTAGCATCCGATTGTCACAGTACTGAACAGAACATTTTTTATCCAGACATTGTCATGTCATCTAGGTTGAAAAGGTCATCAGTAAGTAGTCTCAAATTGTGCAACACATCTCGTGACAAGTTCTAGAATATAGTACTGATAGGTTTTCCATTTTCTATAACATCAGTTTTTTAAAAAATATTAAAAGTCAGTATGTCGTTCACCTAAGATCCCACATTCTCCTTGCTCCCAAGCTCTGGCATCTAAGATGAAGATTACTGTATACTGTATTGCTGAGTAAAAACATACTGTTTTTTCAAAAGAGACCTACAAACCTGAATGGCACCATGTGACTTTGACAGCTGCTGCGCACAGTTGGTAATATCTTTGGCAGCCGAAAGGTAGGCCTGACTTGCAATACCATTCGCATTATTGCAGAGTGATAAATTGCTTTCCCCTGAGTTGAGAAAATAAATGACAATCACATTAGAAATCAAAACAAAGCAGAAGGATAAAACAAGAAAAAGTTTACACTCAATACTAACATTGAAGGAAAACTGTGGTATACAGTCATGGATTATATCATGCTGATGAAATAGACATATATACAGCCTCAGCTCTCAATAACATATACAAATCACCTCAATAGCTTGGTGGAGGGGCAGAGGTTTTGTATCAGCAGAGAAACGGCACACTAGTAAGGTGTGAAAACAGCAAACATGAATGATCCATGCAATATTTCTATCCTGACTTTCCTCCTTCTGACCTTTTTATGTCTAAGAGTAAAAGAGTCCTAAACTTATACGGTAGAACATGACTATAGCAGAACCCGCTGCATCGGGACCATCCTTACAGCGGGACCTTACTGGAAGCTCCTTTTTTTGTCTATGTAGACTCAATTAACTGAGCTTGGGCAAAAAAAAGCCCGAACTTCAATACAGCGGGAGAGGTCGAGCAAGCTCTAACTGGGGGAAGGGGGTAGGGGGGTGAGGGGGCAGGGCTGTAGGTGGGCTCCAAACAAGCAGTCAGCGGTGCAGCGTTGTGATTGACCAGTCCAGTGATGAGTGAGGTGGGGCAAGTGGCAGAGAGTAATGGTGCGGAGAGATGCTTTATGTGAGCCACTCCAAAAGTGATGTGCCATAGGCCTAGGCTAGGCCAAAAAGACAGTAAAATAAGAGGAGAACGTGCAGTGTGTGATTTTTCGGTATTTCTCCTTTGCATTCTTATAGTGGGAACTTGCCTACAGCAGGCTTTTTGTTCTGGAACTAAAAGTCCTTCTATAGCCATGTTCTACTGTACAAAAGCAAAACAACTCTGAAATATCATCAGACAGAAAACCAAACAAAACAAAACTGGCAAAAGCAATGTATTTCCTAACCCAACGAATCTGAGGGTATTTTTAGTATGTTCTACTGTGCTCACCAAATGCACACTTCAGCATGCAGTGGTATTAATTTTGCTTCTCTTCTTTGTCTTAAAATTTACATTATACCAGAAGCTAGTCTTCTGAACATAATATTTTTTACAAAGACGAGACATGTTTTTTGAAGGTGATGTACCTGCAGTTTTGAACTGTTGAAAAAACAGTATTAGTAACCTTTAACTTCTACCAAATTGAAATTGGGCTTTTTTCTCTTACACAATCTTTCAAAACAATAGGATCTTCAAAAAGTAATGGGCCACTGAAGTTCCTGACATGCAGTTCAAGTTAACATCCTCAGATATGCTCTGCAGGCACAAAATAAAGCTGATAGTAGTGATAGGTACAGAAATTATAAATTATTTCTTCTTCACATCTTCTTTGTGATTGTAAATGAGTTGCAGAAGTAAACTACATGTAGTTTCTACAAGTAAATAATAGATAATTATAGACAAGTGCCTATGCAGTCGAAAAAACAAGGCCCAGTTTTTTCTTGTTATACCAAAATTGCATAGCTTCAGCTGCTGTGGGAAGCCCCCTGTGCATGTGATAACTAAAGAACTATGGACCCCATCTTGGCAAAATGAACCCATAAGTAAGAATACAAGATAACTTTAAGAACAAGTAGATCCAAGCAATTTATTCATATAACTCTTGGTGGAAATGAGTGGGAGAAAAAAAAAATCCTGCCGAAGCTGTATGATCATGGTCTAAATGATGCATTCTTGCAATTATAACAGTAATATTGAAATTAAATGAGTTAAAATACTACATATACTTACATAATTTGCGATTCAGCACTCTGAGGAAAAAGGTATGGAAGAACTCAAAGATAGCAAACACATGGAAATTTGCATCACACTTGAACTCGAAGAGTTAAGAATAGTTATGCAATGAACTTGCAATCTAAAAGGATAATCAAGTGCTTGAGGGAAAATTGCCAAGATGGCAATTCCATTGTTTTAAGAATAAAGTGTCACCATGTCCAATGGAGAGTGTCCAAATTAAGCACTTTAATTTTGAAATCACCCACTCTCCCATCCCTTGAAAAGCTCTGATTTCAAGAGATTATAAAATAGAAAAAGTCATGGAATTTGTTAAGGAAACACTTCAAAGATATTTACAGAAATTAAGTGACCAGAGAACTTAAGGTAACACATGAAACAACAGGTGAGCACAAACAGAAGGGTAGCAAAGTAAATATTGTATATATACATAATACTCACGTGTCATACTTTGGTTTCCATGCCTGTCTTGGAGCAAGAGTGGGAACATTAGTGATACTGTCTATAGACTCGTACGATGAAGAATGTTCATTTACTGAAAAAGAAAAAGAACATATAAGCAGATTAGAGATTTTTCTCTTTTGTATTAAATGTACACACCATTGATAAAACTTTGATATTGGAGTTGATAACACAATGACTTGGCCTTTGCTCAGATGGAGCAGGAGCACTGGTTTACTCTCCACTTAATCAGCAGAGGGCAAGTTTTGAAGCCCAATAAAATTAGGATAGCTTACTTGATGGATGAAGCTAGAATAGAAAACAAGCATGAAGCCACAAATCTAAAGTGAACAACTGGCCAAAGAAGTGAAAACTATGATTTTGATTTAATCGATAAGCAAGGGTGAATAGTAGTAACAGAAAAGTTATTTTCAAAAAGAGAAAGAGCACACACATCAGCGTCCTCCACCTTCGAAACTAGTCATCGGGAGACAGAAAAGCAGATTCTTAAACTTATTGGCAGCGTGAAAAATCATTTAAGTAAATAGCTGCAACCTCCCTTGAACCCCATTTTTTTGTGGTCAAGACATCCATCTGAGTCTGAGGTTGAAAATAAAGTTTCTCTTCCTTCAGTTTCTGAAAGTTGGCAGCTTTCAGGGTATTATTAATGACTAAAAATAGGTTACACAAGACCTAGCATGTGAAATGTGATCTTATCAGTTCTGGTCACAACAAACAGAAAGAAGTCGCCTCCCCCCTTTTTTGTTCTTTTCATTAACACTCTGCTTAACACAAACAAATCTCTGATCAAATGATGTTTATCTTATTAATTTCCATTACTTTCAATTTCCACAGACAGCTACTCTGTTTAAAATTGCCCCCCCCCCCCCCCCCCCCCCAATTATTTACTTACAGACAAAGAGGAAGTGAAAGTGGCCATGTAAAATAGGTCGCTTAAATCTAATTGGATTATAGAGCCCAGTGTATAAATAGTATAAGAGAATTTTACCTACCTGTCCAGATAGATATGAGAAATATCTCAAAATGATTTGAATCTTTCCTAATAATGTCAGAGTCTTTAAGCATTGTTTGGGTGAAGAGCATCAAATACAAGCAAAAGTTATGGTGTTCAGCTATATATGCAGGTTAACGATAAAAAATGCTAACCGTGCACGATTAAAATGGGAAAAATAAACTAGAGTTACATCAGTGAAAAATTACATGATTTAATAGGTGGCAAAGCAGGTGGAATGGATTTTCCACTCGAGTCTAGTTCTTCTTCCTCAGACTCAGATGCCTCTCCTTCAACCACCACAGCTCTCGGCTCCGACTGGAACAAAAAACAAAAGAAAAGTATAAATCTGAAAAAAGGTAGATTTTGAACGAAGTATCAAAAGTACTTTGATGAGCGTGAAAAAGAACAATTCATGGAACAACTTAGCTTGGATAGTTTTATCACTATTCAGCCTCATGCATTTCCCACTTTATGGAATAAGACCCATAGCAGGTTAATTCAAAGCAGACTTGTTGTAGGCTACAAATACAAATCTACTATCCAGAACAATGCGTTTTCAACATAAAAAAACAATGACATTGATCGCTCTAAATCGTAAATCTATAATCTACAGTCTACTGGACCTTCCCTGCCCTACAATTAAACCACTCTCATATAGACGGTACACCTGTACTGGATCAGTAAGTTATTTCATGGGATGCATTAACTTGCAAAAATTTGGGAACAGAAATGTAATTTTAACAGGTCAGACAAAATGCAGACACACACATGTTCAATGTTACGACCTCAATAAAATAAGCATTTTTTACAGCAGCCTTCAGTATTGACATTCTTTTGTTCAATCCCTTGCCAACCATAATAAAAAGTGTTTGGGTTTCATGTCACTTTCAACATTATTTGGTTCTTTAAGGAGAATGGACCTCCGACTTTGATGTAACCCATCTGCAATAGAACAGAGCCAGATGGGTTGAGAGCCTTGAAAACTCCACAAAACAACCTGAGTTCAAGAACATCCTAGCTGGTAGGGCAGTATGTTTTTATTTTGGTCATTTTATTTTTTAATTACTTTACCTCAGGGAATGTCCCTCTAAGGTAAAATACAATCTGGGGAGGCAGGGGGTTATCCAGTTTTTCCCCATAACTTCATGTTTGCAATTATGTTTGAAATTATCATGGAAATACAGTGGAATCCAGTTATAATGAGAGGGAGGGGACTAGAGCGAAATGTCCGTTATAGCAAGATTCTCGTTATATAATAAGGGATCCAGAGCTAAATTCAAGGGGAATAACAAAGTAGGCCTTATCTATGAGCTTGGTGTTCTGTTTATTTCTTTTTGTTATCTCCCCAGATGATAAGTTTGTTCAACATGACCTCTTGGTCTTACTTGATCAAAAATTGAATCAGGTTTCTTTCTCTAGTGCTAGCGATGTTGACAGCTTGGCATTGGCGATAAAAGAAGGAAAGGGCTCTAGGTTAACTCGTCTGCTGTGTTGTCCCCCACCCCGCCACACCCAGTGTTGCATTCTGTCTGCTTGCTCACGTCACACATTTGTTCCATCCATCACAGCACTGTGACCTCTCCATCCCCGCTTCAGAGAAGTAAGAGACATGGTAGGCCAAGATAATCTAGGCTGGCCTATCACACGATGTGTTCTGCTTGTCTGTGCATGCCACACCCTCCCCATTCATTCACTCCGGCCTTCATTGTTGGCACACATGGGCTCTCCCATTCTTTGTTTCGCTAGATCACCAACAAGTTTCTCAACTGTCGAGGTTTTACATATTATAATTGGCCTATGCTCTGTGCACGGCAACAGCAATATTCCGCTATAACCGATTCGCACGTTTGTCTGATTGCGCAAATGCAGTATTTTATTTACAAAAATAAAGTAGGGAAAAAACCAGGTTATAGATTAGTGTCTTTTTATAACAGACTTCTCGTTATTTCAGGACTTCGGTAAGATTGAAGAATACCGGACCAGCGGACTGACTTTGCCTATGTCTCAACCTTAGGAATTCATAATTTTCCCGTTTTTAATATATCTCTCAATGGAGAATCTCGGACCGGTAGATCTATTCATTAAAATTTTGTCAGGGGGGAGACCCCCCTGAACCCCCCCTTCCCCCTCCTCCACCCCAACCACCTGCCCCACTTTCTCGCGCAATAATGTACAAGTGGTCCGGTATTCTTCAATCTTCCCAGGACTTCACTGTAATTGATTTACAACAGTTATATTGACCATGTGTATGATCTGCAGCAAAAAATACATCCATTTGAGCAATTTGACCCTCAAAAGCACATTATTACATGATAGTATGATAGATCTATAGTATATATATATTTCAGTGTACCCCCTTGCCAACTGTTATGATGTACCATTGGGCTATTAGAGTAGAAGTTTGAAATTCAGAGCCATATCATATTCATACTATTTAGGCCTATGGTTCTCAAACCAAAAAAACAAAGTAAATAAATAAAGTTACCAGCGAAGAGGACGACAACTCTTCTTCTTCATCTGACTCTGAAGCTTCACCCTGAACAACAGTTTTGTATTGACTTTCCATTTGAGCAAGCAGGTCTTGCAACAGCAATATTTTTGAAATATCAGCCTTTAAAAGTTAACGTATTGATGGGTAGATCTAGATTCTAGTAGGCTATAGAAGATTTTCTCAGGGTCTTGATTCTCAAGGTTCACGCAGCAGAAGAGGGCTTTGAAATTGAATTGATGAGGACACTGTGTTCTGTTCCGAAACTTCATTCACCGGCATCAGCACAGTATGAACTGATAATTTGGGCTTTAAAGTCATGAAGATGGTCATTTATTACTTGGAATAAAAGTGAAATTTTATGCACAAGACAGTAATGCAGCATAGACTTGAAACATTGATTAATGAAATCTAAAAAACCCCCAACACAATCACTTCAGCAGAGGCAGAGGAGTCGAAAGTCGTCAGCTGACTTTGCTGTCCACTGGAGTAGCCTTCCCTGATAAACAAATAAACTTTCTGTCCAGGTTTTGTTTTGGATGAATTCCAGGATGGTGCAAAACGTGAACGTCCCAAAGACCCTCCTGTAGATTGTAGATCTTAGGCCTAAAGATTTAAATTTAAGTTTGTCAACAGCGTGTATTGCATCAACTCGCTGAGCGCCCCCCCCCTAAAAAGTGGAATCAAGTTGCCCCCCCCCCAAAAAAAAAGTTACTTTCAAATTTGTATTGTTCCAATTTTAGCTTTAGTCAATACATGTAGATCTAACAGCGATAATCAGCTTTTGAAGATATTTATAATTTTTTTTGTGTGTGTGCTTGTCCACTTGACGGTCTACTGCGAAGTTTCTGTTCTACTTAAAGTTAGTCTACCATCAGACCAGTCTGGCAATATTCCACTTGAAGGCCTATACCAGTTTACTACTATCCACAACCCCATCACGAACCCCCTCATTCAGATGGTATCCAACCCCTGCTGATTTGTACAGGATCTATCGCCCTTCTTCAACACACATTCTTTAAAAAATTTTGTTTAATCGTTTGTCTTGTGGGGGGGGGGGGGGGGGGTGTAGTCTGAGCCTAGACTTTCTTAGATCTAAGAGATAATAAGAGCATAGTTACTCTCTTTGGCAAAGTAACCAGGGCACCTTGCATTTAATCTATGGGAATTGAACCTCCGGATCATTGGGCGTCCCAACTCTTTAAAAACAAATTTCATAGGCTATAAAAAATAATTATAACCGACAAGAACGCAAATACCATGGAGTCCGGGTGTTAGCTGTTTTCACAAAACGGTAATTCTTTCAACATCTCCAGTTTTGTTTTGGGTTAACTTTTGGGCGCAAGAAAAGAGATGTAGTGTTTCATTTTAAAGGTGCACCCCCCCCCCCCATAAAAAGCAATAAAAATAACTCACAAAAAAAAAACAAGTTAAGCTTTGACTTTTAAATAAAAAGACCAGTTCACTATCGGAATGAACGCAATCACTTCTTTCTCCTGTGAAATTAGTCAAATTCGGAATTGGGGTACAAAAGTCTTTACAAACTGCGAATATAGACCTTGATCGCAATCTACTTCCGTTTACTTTGTTACCACTTTGCCACTTTCCCACGATTGTCGATTAGATCATAAGTCGTGCAGTCGTGAGGAAATCGTTTTTAACTTGTTTTTCTTCGGCTCGGGTTACTGTGTTCAGAGGAGTCCAATAATTAATGCATAAGGCAGGGTATTGTGTCAATTTCACGTGTTACCGATTCAGATGAAACCCATCCCAGTGAACTACTGAGAGGTCCAAAGAAATCTGAATTTTGAAAGAAAATGGACCGTGTAAGTGTAAGTGTAATTTTGGTGGCATGGTAGATCTAGATCTAGTTTATATTTATACAATTATTGTATGTTTCTATTTTGGCTTTGGTTAGAAGGTGCTGGATCGTTGGATGTTTGGTACTGATAATAAGGATGAACAAACGTCAACAAACTCTAGGCCATGCCAAAGAGAATGGCCACCTTTATTCTCACCCGGAGTGAGAATAGTGAAGGCGAGTCTTTTGTGGCTATTCTCACCCGGTGCGCGTTCACCAAATTTTGCGTTCACCCTAAACCACAGAATTCTACACTGTGATAACAGAAAAATTGTAGAATTCTGTGCCGTGAACAAACGTTCCATTACAACTGTAGCCTACTAAAAGCGTACAATTTTGTCTGTGGGCAGTGGAGAGAGAAAGAGAGAGAGGAGTAGCGCGAGAATTTCCGGGCAAAACAAAATGGCGACCCGCGTAGTTCGGCTCGATTCGAAAAGTTAAATAGCCGTAACATCTTTGTAGACAACCAAATTAATTTACTTTTGTGTTTTAACATCATTTTTTAACTTTGTTTTGGTAAATTTGATCGTCCACACCGATAGACAGTATTCAGAAAGAGACGGAGAGAGAGAGAAGAGGGGAGGAGTTGATCTTGCGAGAACTTCCGGGCGGGTGAGAATAGCCACTTTCAAAGAGAATACATAACAAGATAGATGGTTCACTCAGCCAAAAAAATGTCCGCTCATTGCTTCAGATGGCACTGCAGTCTTTGTTTTGAAGCTCTCTTTTGTTTCAGATTCTTCACAAGAAGAATAGGAATAGCACCCTCTTGCGTGCCCAGATCGACTGCTGTTCATCAGCTGTTTGGGTTCTTTCAGTGCGGATTTTTATTTAAAAAAATTTTAATGGCTTCTCGCCTCTCATTCTAAAGTCAAATTAAACGAGGATAACGGTCGCCACACAAGCAGGGTAACTCTGTTTGCAAAGGGTGCGCTTTTTCGGACAGGGCGCCACCGGAATTTGAGGACGCTCTACTCTGTAAATCGAAGTGACTATTTCTCAGAACGCTCGGGATAATAAACTTGAACTCCGAACGGTTTCTAATTTCTAGTTTGTTGGTTATTTGTGAGAGTTAGGCGTCATCTTTCATTCTGCCATTCTGCGAGGACTGGGAAGAAGCTTTTTTGGGGGGGAGTGTATACAGACCCGGTTTAAAAACTGGGAACAAAGTCAAGTGGTATACATGCCCGGTAGGGGAAATCTTTTGTGATTTCGGAAAGTGTCAGCGCCCTCTTCGTTCAGGGTAGACCTATGTTCTTCTAGATCTATGGCCTAGGTCTTGATCTAGACAGACAGACCTAGATAGATCATTGATCTAGTTTCGAGTCCTAGATCTAAATCTAAATGAAGATTGCGGATGTCTTTTCGATGAACGATGATTTTTCCTCTGCTTTGGAGTTGGAGGAAACACAATGTGAAGAAAAGAACAATACTATAATTTCAATCGAGCAGTCACCCTCTCTATTTCTCTGTCTCTCTCCCCTCTTTTCTGCCAGCCTCTCTCTCTCTCTCACACACACACACACACACACGCTACCGGGTCTGGGCGCTGAAACTTTCCGAAATCACAGAAGATTTCCACTACTGGGTCTGTATACTTCGAGACTTTGTTCCTGGTTACTGGGTCTGAATACACTTCGTTTTTTTTTTTCCTCGAATTCTATTTCTAGAGCTAGAAATTTCTAGTTTTCTGAATATATTCAGATACTTCAGTTGTAGTTGGGGCAACGTTCCAGGACTAAACATTGTCATGATGTACTTCATGTGACAATGCCTTCAAAAGGTACTGCGAGAAAACAAGACTGCTCAACTTTGGCAGTAACCTATTGTGCATTTTCATTTAGTCACCTCTATTTAAAGCAAAAACTAAATCACCCCCCCAAAAATAGCTCTTTAGATTCTAGTAGGCTTAGGCTAGGCCTAAAAGTAAAAGGAGAGGAGAGCGTGTAGTATAATTCCTGATTCAGTGAATTGCGATTGTTGATGCTCATAGGCATACGCACACATCCACTTCACCAGTTTTACAGTAGACCTACTGGTACGATAGACAGCACTGGCAACAAGACCGAAGAAAAGATGGCGTCCCACAAAGACAAAAGTGCTTCTCACTTGAATTAAAGGCCGAGACAATCAACGAAGTTGACAAGACATAGCTGCCACTTTCCCGCTAAATAGCGGAAACTCCGCTTTATCTAGCTTTTCCCGCTACTTTCCTCCTTCCATCGCTGGACCGCTCTCGGTCGCAAATTGCGATACTTTTTTTACACGCGGAAAATACCGAACCGGGAGAGAGAGGAAAACGCAGCTTGTGCATGACGCATGTCTGCCCGTAGCTTTCTACTTCCGTCTTCTAGGCCTAGTGCTAGTTTCACTTTGTTTATTGTGGAGCAACGAAGTGTCGATCGGGCATCGGGACGTTAGCGCGCCGAGTTGTCATTGAAAACGGCGGAAATTCGAGAGAAATTGATGCAGAATGCAAAAACAAAAGAAAAGGAGCTGGAATGAGAAAGAAGCAGCCGGTGTGCGACTTGAAAAGTTCATTAGAAAATTGAACAAGCCGCTTGCTGCACTTTGCGTTTGGTGTGATAAAGAAATCGCGGCCCGCGGCACTCTTGTACAATTGCGGTCCCGTTTGTTTACATGACGGCTATTGTGGCTGTTGAAGTGAATCTAGATCTAGATAATCTATCTCTAGATATAATCTATATTTTCACATGTTTAGATATCTAGATCTAGATTAGATAGCCTAAGCTATCATTTTAATTCAATTTAGATCTACACACTACAGGGGCACTACCAAGTTAAGTGCGAACGGGACCGCAATTGTACAGGAGTGCTCAGTACTGCGGCAAAGGTGTTGCCTCCTTGATCCAATACTGCGCGTGCTCTACATCGATGTACAAGTTTAAAGTGAAAGGAATCTTTTTATAAGACACAAGCTGGCAACAAACACTGGATTTTTAGTCACCAATTCCAAACTGTGTCAAATTGACTCAAATGCTTGTTTGTCAACTTACTGCCTTCTGTTGTTTTTTTTTGTGTTTTTGTGGGGGTTTTTTTGGGGGGGGTTCAAATACATTTTAATTCAGTTGCCTATGGTTAACAAATTTGACAGTATTCCCTTCCAAAACCATAGGCTAGGTTTTCCAGTATATATTGCCTCTGAATCTCAATGGTTTTACTCTGGCCTTCGGAGAGCGCGCATACGCCTTCGCATGAATTTCCTCCTTTTTTGAAATTCCTGAGTGGCAGCTATGACAAGAAAAGGAAGACTAATCTATTTTAAAAGCGCAAATTTTATTGATATGGAAGGGAGATGATCATGTGGATTTTTAGAAATTTTTCGGTAATTTCTCCTTTGCATTCCTGTAGCGGGAACTCGCCTGCTGCGGGATTTTTCTTGCAGAACCAAATGTCCCGCTCTAGCCGTGTTCTACTGTAATAGTGTAGTTGTAGCAGTAATCCGTGGATTTTAAAGATGAGAAAACCTTAGAAGACATTAGAAACTCTGGTTTGGTTTGCTTCTTATCAAACATCTTTATCTCCCTTCCTTCTTTTTTGTGTTTGTTACTCTCTTGTAATACGTCTAATCTTTGGCACTTATATGACCTTATTGTATTGGAAGTGCTGTAAAACTCTTACTATTTAAAACAAACAAGACACACTAGAAGATTTGGCTTAATCCTCTAGCAAAGGCCAAGTCAAGAGCATTCTCTTCCAGTGAAAAACCAGCTGGCAACAGAATCGTTTTGAGCTCATTTCTCTGCCTTGGCTCAGGAGGCCTCGACTTCGGAGTCCAAGATAACTAAGTCAAAATGCTAGCCTGTAGCAGTATGTTGGAAGTACAAAAGACTGCCACCCATTGTCTTGGAGTAAAGTAGCCGTCTGACAGTGTCATTCATTATTATTATGTAAAATAAAAAAAAATTTCGTCTCTAAAATGTCTCCTTTCACCTTTTTTCCTCCTCTCTTGCAATATTTTGTCTTCTTTCGTCTCCACTTTCTTCCCCCACCCCCTTACCTTCTTTACCCCCTCCACTGGGCTCCTGACTCTTTCTGCAACTTTTCTACTGCTACTCCTTGGCTCCTTCTTACTGAGCACTGCCTTTCAGCTACACCCCTGATCTTCTGGTAGGAAAGATCTGCACCTAGTCTTCTCGGACAAGGACGAAAAATTTCGGAGGTCCCGTTTGCAAGTTGCGCATGTCAAAGATCCCTTTGTGGTCCAAAATCGATAATAGTAGGCTTCGGCCGCCACCTGGGCAAAATTCTAAATTTCCTACCAACTGAAAATGTTTGGTGTGTCCCGCGTGCCCATATGACCTTATGCAGTTGCGAGCGCCGTAAAACACTTTTTAGAAAATAAAAACATTCATATAGGCCTATCTTGTGAATTGATCGCTTTTAAAGCACAAGTAAGGGGGCTATCCCGAAAAATGCTGTTTTGAGAAAATCGAAGGTAAAGTTTTTGCCCCTTGTTCAGTTTCTTTAAAAGACAAGGAGAGTTTTCTCTATAAAACTAAACACATATAAACACACAAATGAAACAAAACTTCTCCTATAGTTAGGGCAATGGCCACTTATGGTGCAGGTCAAGATTTCTGAAAACCCCCGAAATCTAAAATAGCCCGCTTGTCCTTAAAAGCGATCAATTGTAATGCGCATTTAGCATTTTTTTATACTAAAAAATACATGAGGTGGGAAATGGTCGTTTGAACACAGGTGATTGTCTCACAAGACAAGTGGCTGTTAGAGCAGGTTTGACTGTACCACATATTTTAGCTAATTTAGGCCAGAGCAAGGCAGGCACAGAACTTTCTAATATAATTGTCTTACAAGGACTGGCAGATGCTTGCAAGAACTTGGATATTTGGTCACACTTTTCCTTCGTACTTACTTTCAGTTTCGGTACTTCACGTCCTATCGTGATGTTTCTTACTGTTCTTCTTGATAATTTACCACCAGATAGTCTAACAACTATTTCACTTGATAGTCAGTCTAGTCTATTACAGTCCACAATACTTTACATTTTCCCCCTGCGTGTGTACAGGCTTGGGACTGTCAATGGCTGTACTAAAAATAATTTGGTCTTGAAAAGGATAGTAAAATGTTTTCTGCCCCCCCCCCCCCATTTCTTGAAAGTAATGCATCAGGGTGTGAGAGTGATAGTGTATTAAATAACCCCTTGCATGCCTATTGTAGACCACATTACTGCATACGCCAAGTGGACCAGCACTGAATTGTTTACTTCTGTTTAGTGAATGTTTGGAGAATGTGGATTTGGATATGGGGTATCACATAGGTGTTCTTAAAATATTTCTTCAAAGTGAGTGTTCTCATTCTAGATTCTGAGGGTAGTGCTGCCAGGAGACAAGTTCACTTATATCTGAGGTGCAGTTTCATTTTGTTCATTTTCCTGTACAGGCTACAGGATGGCCCTCTTATCATACTGAAAAGGTTTTTTTGGTATTGTCATTTTAGTTTTAAACAGCAATTATGTTTCCTAAAATGGGCCCTGTATTTAAAATATTGAAAAAAAAAGCTATCAAAATAAATCTGTGAAACTTTTTTTTTCAAAAATCTTTTTTTTTTTTTTAGATCTCTTTACCTAACGTTTCTAAATGAATACCACTTTTTTTTTCTGTTGCCAGAAACACCACAAACGTCACCGGGGGGCAAGTCCATCTGACAATGAAAGTCGGAGTAAAAAGCACCACAAACATCACCACGAGAAAGAGAAGTCTGGCAGACACAACTCCAGCGATGAGGAAGACGACAGACGATCCCGGCGTCATAAAAAGCAGCACCACCACAGAGATAGAGATTACGACCCGGACAGGAAAATTAAACAAGAGAAGGACGAGGAGAATTTCAGTCAACAGCAGAGGGAAAGATCTCAGCATGACCACCAGCGGAGGGAGAACCGGAGGGACAGAGACCGCCAGGGTGGAGATTTCGGAATGAATACAGAGACAAAAGTGAAAACAGAGGAAGGGGAGGAGGACAAAACAGAAGAGGAGAAACAGAAACCGAACTTTGAACTTTCTGGCAAGCTGACAGAGGATACAAACACCTTTAGGGGAGTAGTCATCAAGTACAATGAACCACCAGAGGCTATGATGCCGAAACGTAAGTGGCGACTGTACCCTTTTAAGGGAGAGACATCATTGCCAGTCCTGCACATTCATAGGCAAAGTGCGTTCTTGCTCGGTCGTGACCGTCGAATAGCGGACATTCCTGTAGACCACCCGTCTTGTTCCAAGCAGCAAGCTGCTCTTCAGTTTCGAGCCATGCCGTACACCAGACCTGATGGCTCGTCAGGTCGTAGAGTCAGGCCATACATCATAGACCTTGAGTCGGCAAACGGCACTTATGTCAATGGAGAAAAGATAGAAGCCAAACGATATTACGAACTGAAAGAGAAAGATGTGATAAAATTTGGTTTCAGCACTCGAGAGTATGTAGTGCTGCATGACAGTGTGGATACTTCAGAACTTGGTGTTGGAGAGGACATGGAAGAAGCGTAAAAGTGTTTGAATGTGTTTGTGACATCTTTGGCTTCTGATGACAGCTTCTTTTCCAGACATTGATTAGAAACCTGCAGAAATCTAATGGAACTCCTGTGTATGGGTACTAGAATGTGAGTCCCGTCATTAGCCTTTACTGTTCAAATTCAGAGTTAATGGTTCGCTGCTCGTCTCAGGGACTGATCTTTGCTTACATTTCTGACTTCTGGCTATGGCTTGTCCCCAGACATATCGGTGTCAGTTGTGCAGAGGTTAGGTGCTTCACCATTGCATGAGGAAAAACAAGTTTGATTCTTGTGGGGAGATAATTTTTATCGAGTATTTTGGTCTGTCTGGTGGACGTTGTATCCCTTACAGCCTTGGTTTTCTTTAACAGGCAGGGTTGAAGTCCGCCTCTTAAATGATGTAAATTATGTCAATGGGGGTATAAAACACCTGCATTTTATAGCTAGGAGAATTGTGATTGGGCTTGTCATCTTGACCATTACAGGATAAACGGAGGTGTACTGTAATTTCAGATAATACGTTGCTGCCCTTCTGTTTTTCCAGTTGATCAAGAGGAACTTCTGGGTCACTCATCTGTGTCAGATGTGTGGAGTGGATCCATAGCAAGTCTGACTCTTCACTGTCAAAATGAAACACGGTACATCACTTTCTTTTGAACAATGTCATCTGCTGTACCTGCTTTAATCAGAGTTTTGACTGCCCCTCCCTTTTTATCCACTGTGAGTTTGAGACAATATTTTGCTTTTGTTTCATATTTTTTCTGTATGTTGATGGCAGGGGACATGAAAGAAGATGGCCGGGGTACAGTTGTTGTTATGGGGAAGAGGAAGGGGGTTTGGTTGATTGTCTCCATGCTAGAGCAGCTGGAATTGGAAAAAGAACTACCAGGCCGTAATCAGGCAAGGTTGGTGGTCAAGTGTTATCGTCAAAGTTAGATCTGTTTGGTGGCAATGAAAATAGGCTACTCTGCACCATGGGTATTCATTGTTATCATCATTATGTGCCACATCTGTGACAGACATCGCAGATCATGGTTCTCCTTTATTATTATTATTACGATGGAAAATGTTCTTTTCCTTTGCAAGTCAAGAAATTAAGCACTGCTATGATATAATTTGATGTGTTGATGCTGTAATGCTGTGTAAATGATTTTTTAGCTTTTGTGTTTTTGTGAACCAGGGAGTGCTTGGTTTAGTTTTGTCTTAGTGATTAGTGTGTTAATGAAGTCATTTCACTTTCTAAAGTGAGCAGGCTCTTAATTAGGCAAATGAAACCTCAGTTCAAAATATTTTTTTAATATATTTTTTTTTAAAGGGGATTAAGTAAGGTAAAAATAGAGCATGTCAAAACAATATTTAGTAAAGAAAAAAATGTTTGATGTGAAGTTTCAAATTTAGAGAGGGGGAGGGGGGGGGGGAGGGATTGGTTAGTACAAGATGAGTTGAATAATATCTGTATTATTAGTAAGAATGATGATTCCGTTCAGTTTGTACTTGTTGTCGTGAATTTTTATGTTTTTTGAAATGTTATTTTAGTTGACCTTAGCTGCACTAGTCGTTATTTATGTAGGTGTCCTCTGTTCACCAGCCTTAGGTTCCAGGATTGACTTGAAATATCATATTTGAAATCTTGGAGTGCTCAAGTCCTTTTGTCATCAAACTTAATGAAGAACTTCTTTTTATTTTTATTTACTTCTTTTTCACTTTGGGGAACTGTAATCTTGAATATCCAGACTGTATGTCTCTACTCATTGAGAGGTCATTGTTATTCAACCGACGTCTTGTTTAGCGATGATGTGCTTCAACTTTGTGCATAGGAGACCTGAGTTTGATTCCCAAGTGGGGAGAATTTTTTATTGAGTACCATATCTCTGTCTTTCTGCTAGGATGTTGTATTCCTTTCTACTCCGGTTGGTTCTGACAGGCAGGGTTGAAACCAGCTTCCTATATAGTCTAAATTGGGTTGATGGGGGTGTGAAAACGTCTATACCTCTATATCGATACTCCTGTTTTGATTTAGTTTACGAAACTGCATTGTGCTTAATTAAGTGGGCGTTTTAAACACATAGGTTTTTACCCATTCTTTCTCACCTGCTGGTGCACTGTTACCGATGACAACCACGAGAACCTCTCAGCCCACAAGTGTTCTCTTATTCTAATGTTTTTGTGTGATTATGGGTCTTTCTATTGGTGCTTGGGAAAGGGGGGAAGATTGCATCTCCTCATCTCACCACCTGAATGGAGATACACAGCAAAAATGTATTTCTCTTCGCCCTTTTTTTTTTGAAGGACTGAAATGTTCTCCGTTAAGCTATTGTAATTAGTTCTTGAATCTGTAATCTGAACATGGAAAAGGGCCAGGGACATGTTTGAGTGGCAGTTGTGTTGTGGCTATGATGTGTGTGAAATTTTCAAGTTGTTAGATTCATTTTTGTAAGGATGCGTTGGAATCAGGTGCTTGTCAATTTTTGGGCATGAGGAGTTATTGGCATAATCTTAAAGCTTGTTCATTTGTCTTGCTTTCGATGAAAACCCCCTACCCATCTACCTTGAGTAGAAGTCGAGATATTTACGATTGATGGGGGTGGGGGGTCACCTGGATTTAGAGGTAAAACTGACGAGAAAATGGCTGCCAAAGTATGGCGACTTCCAAAGCTTGAGAGTCCTTAGAAAGTGCAAATTTACCTTTTTAGTGCCATTAATTAATGTTTTTCAATAAAATCCGCACAGAAAGGTGTTTTTTAAGTGGACAAAAGGTGTTGAGCAAAAAAAAAAAGAAAATTTTATGAAAATTGCCCAGTGGCCAGAAAAATGCCGGTTTCTTTGAACGTTATTTTGACAATCGCCTGATTTCACCATGATGCCTTACATTCCAGTTGCGACTTTCTTAATTAAAATTAATGCTAGTGAAAGGAATACTGAAACATAAGCTTTGAAACTATGAATAATCATGGTTTCTCTAATATTTTGCTGATATCCTGGCTCTTTTTTCGGTAATTTTATAGAATCACTCCTGTCTCATAAAGGGTGTTATTTTGTAGTTTTTTAGTTGTTTTTTTTAAAGGCCCTGAACATGATTTTGGCATTAAATAATGTCACAAATGGACCCCCCCCCCCTCCCCCCCGTAATTGCTCATCGACCCCCCCTTAAGACTATAGAAGCATGCATAAACAAACAGAAAAGCCTAAAAGCCTTAACAAACCCCCCCCCCCCTGACCTTATTCGTCATCTGACAACACTTCTGGAAGGGGGGGGGGGAGGAGGAGGGAGGATACAGCTTCCCTGCCTCCACAAAAAAAAGTGATGAAGGAGCTGACTTTCGGGAGTGGATGTGACATACAGGTACCTCGTGGGGTACTGGGTGCAAATACCTGGCTTCTTCACCCTCTCCTAAATATTCCTTCACAGTTTCTCAACATTTTGTGTTTTGATCTGTGGATTGTCTTGGTCCACAAAACTCTCTGAGTGATTAATCACCTGGTGTTTGTAGCCGGGTTCTCCGAGGGAATAATATGCCCCCCCCCCCCCCAAGTGTCAGAATATATAACGCTCCCTGGGAGAATGAATTGGTTTATGAGCGGTACAAGGGTAGCCCTGTCCCTCCTCTCACCAACGTTTCTGGTATATAAGGGGGATGACAAACTGTCACTTGGCGGTGCGCTCTATCCCTCGAAACAACCATACTTGGTTGAGCACACGGCTCCTCTCGTATTTCCTACAAACTATCAGAGTCTCATCCACTTCCACCACCACACCCGGTCCATTTATTGCCTCCTGCGTAGAAAACTACTCCTTTGTCATCTCACAACAAAGCGAGCGCCAGTCCCCTGTCGTGTTCAGTGACAGACCCAGACACTTGTACAAAGTCTTGTGATCCCAGCTGTGGCTTGAGAGGGGATTAGCAAAAAGCACTACTTTCTAGGGAGCGAAGTGACATGAAGGCTGAAAACTCCCTTTGTAATGCGAAACACTGCAGTCACAGTAGGCCTACCTCCTCTTTTTAGTCTTTGGAATGATTACACTTACCCTGCACCTCCAAATGTGGTCTTTTTCCCTAAAAGTGCCTTGGTGCTGGCACTTACGGCACACAGCTTCCTTTGGTAGAACACCGTGAACTCAGAGAAATGCTATAGCACTGTCATAGTTTTTGTAAAACATGGCAAGGTTTTGTAATAGTTGAGAGTAGCAGGAACTGCATGTGGCCTTTTGACACCTTGTCGAATGCAAGAAACACACTGAACTTGTGTTGTCTCGTTCAAAATCAGTGGCGGAATAAATGGGCATGCGGAAACACGGCATGCGTTTGGAGGTTGTTTCTTTGCGCATGCGCAAACACGGCAAAATGACGGTAAACACGGCAAAATGTGTTGATTGATACATGACAGAGGTCAGTATTTAAATGTAAATAACTTAAGGGCAAGGACTACTATACTCAAGGACGTGCACCGTCGGATTCCTGACTTGGCTGGCGAAGGCCATCATATAGACATGTCCTACTTATCACTATGCTCAAGATACATTTTATATTAAGTGTGAGAAAGCTAAAACAGGTTGTAATGTTGTTGAATGCAATATTGTAGCATAGTAGTACATGTTATTTCTATATTTTTGTTATGTCATGCAGAAATATTAATATGAAAAGCATTAAAAAATGTTAACAAATACAACAAGAATAAGGCATACTCACCAAGTCAATCCACCATACGTGCCTTCTTGATGGATGTCGGTAGCAGGGCTGCATTCTTTTGGTGATCCTTCTCTAGATTATGCAGACCACGGAGTAATACATTTGTGAGATGACGGAGCAGTTTCTTGGACTGTCAGTCAAAGTTGTTAAATTCCCCCATGGTTGATAGAATTCCAACAAGTCTCTGACGACAACAAACTCTATTTTTTGCTTTCTTTACGAAGGAAAGTCCAATCCTAGTCAGTTCATATGTAGACATATGGGGGGTGTTAAGGGAGCCTTTGGATACTTCCTCTAAAAAGTTCTTCACTTCTGTGGAGACGAATGGCTCATCATAGCAAAAAAGGTGATGTGATCAATACATTTTCTCTCCAGCCATCCTGCTACCTAGGCACAGCAGCTTTCTTCGTTGGCTGTCAGAGTAACATCTGAGATGCTGCTCTCAATGGCTTCTCCATCAGCAATAACCAAAGGCCCACAACACAGATGTTTGTCACAGGTTGATGGGGAATCATCTGCTGTGACATCAATACTCTCGAGAAAAGATGCTGCATGCCTTGCGAAGCGCTTCTTGCATGCCGAGATAACATCTCCTGCTGTCATGAACGCGTTGGCCCTGGTGGACTGCCTGTAAACGGAAAATTCACCTTCAATGGGATCGCTCTGTATTTCACACAGCAGCACATAATATTGAAATCCTGATGACAATAATTGTTTTGTCACGGCACTGAGTCCACGCATGGTTTGTACCAGAGCTTTCTTGGTGTCGTGGGTGAGGCATTCCTTTGGAGACACTCCCTGTCCTGAAATTGCTTCTTCAAACTTCTTGGCATACGTGTCCAGACTATCAGACGATAACCCCAGAGCAGCTCTGTGTGGGTCCTTTGTACGAATGTCCTGTCCCTTGGCAGATACATTTACAGTATTCCACCAGTTTAGAACAAACTGAATGAACTCTGCAGTGGCATAACACCCTTGCAGTGCCAGCCCAGCAATAACCTTTTCATGGAAAATTCTTAATACATGTTGCACATTTTGAAGTTGTAGTTCAGAGGCATCTAAGTCGCGTGGTTTTAAGGATACTGTTTTTTTTTCTAATTCATAAAGATTTTTAACTCACTCAACCCTAGGCCTACACTTCCGGGTTGTCAGCTCTCCCTTGAGATTTTTACCACTTTTTGAAAAATTGAAAAAATTACTAAATTTTAACAAATCATACCCAAATTTGGTGCATATGTTGTTCAAACCTCTATTTGTGTGCTCTGTAAATTTCAATGCAAAATATGCCATAGTTTTTTATGTAATACTCCATGGAAAAAGGTCTATATACAGAGTCAAAAAGTAAACAAAATGAAACTCACCTTGTCAAAAGAATTCCATCTTCACAGGCACAACACAATGTAATAAAGAGAATATTTTATGTTCTGTAGTGTGAGTGATGATGACTGATGTGTGAAACTGAGTTGTGCTATCTTATTATTGTAATAGAAGCCCAAAATAATTGTGTAATCAAAACAAATGAGCGGGTAAGGCAACACCTGACACAACACATATAAAAGAAGTGTGTCTTTCATGGCAAAAAAAAATGTTGTTCAGGCTCGTTCTCAGAATAAAAACTAGGCCAAACAGTAGAGTAATTACATCAAAAGACAAAAATTTGTTACACTTTTTTACAACAGAATGTGTTATTTGTGTTGTTATTATTTTCAACAATATAAGGAACGGGTTCCACTGAACAGAAGATATAGATGAACATGGAAGAAAGAATGTTAGGTTTTGTTAGTGTTGACAACAAATGCCATCATCATGCTGATGTAAACTAGCAAGAGAAATCAAGGCAAAGGAAAAGATGAAAGTAAAAAATAAACAGTCCTACTTTGTCATAACAGGTAATCCTTTTTAGTATGAAAGATCTCAAAACATGGTGCAGGACACAGAGCTTTCCCACAAGGCTCACACCAGAACTGTGTTTCCTTGCGCTGGCGATTGGTTGGTGCTGCTCCAAGAGGTTGTCCAGCTTTCCTCTTCCGTGCCGAACATACAAAGCAAACCCTAAATGGTGTTCTTTCTGCGGGGTAGGTGGAAGCCACTTTGGAAAATGCTGCGCTGTCAGCCGGTTGATGGACACTGTTTCGGCCTGTGCACCGTTGTTGGGTTGCGCACGATCTTGGAGCGCTTTGCAACATAGTCCTCGGCTCATCGCGTTCCCAGCACTAATAAGGAATTCCACCAAGTTCATGGTCTTGCCCTGCCTAGCCCTCATAGACTTGTTGTGTAGGATTTGGGCCTGCACAGAGCACATAGTAAAAAGGTGGAAAAAGAGCTTCTTCCACCACTTCACTGACCTTCGGCGGAAAGGATTGTAGGCCATGAGCTGGTCTGACCTGTCAACACCTGACATGTTCAGGACATAGTCCTGAATGGCCTCAGGTTTGTCCTTTGTCGTGGTCCGTGTAGTCACAGTCACATACCGCCGAGGATCATGCACTGTAGTGAGCAAGTGGACGGGCTTTTTGTCTTGCCACTTCAGTGCCACCACCTGCTGGCGCCGTCGAAAAGATACTTCGCCGGTGGCCAGGTTCATGTTCACAAGATCCTTCGGCATTCCAACCCTGTTGGCACGAACAGTTCCAACACACATTGTGTCATCGGCAGCGAGGTCGTCGACTAGTTCTGGACAGGTGTAGTAATTGTCCGTGAAAAGAACGTAGCCTTTGTGGAGTAACGGAGTCATCAGGCGCTTGCAAACATCAACGGGGCGATTGCTCAAACCAGGAATACCAGCGTAAACCTCAAAGTCATAAACATAACCCGAGGACGATTCACAAACCTCATAAAGCTTGATGCCCCATTTGTGAGGCTTATCCTTCATATACACCCTAAATCTCAGGCGTCCCCTCCATGGACAGACAGCCTCATCAATGGAGACTTTACGTTCAGGCGTGTACAGCGACTGGAACGTGGCCCGCAGGGTGCTGTACACAGGCTCTAGCTTGGCAAGGGGATGGTGACCTGGTTCACCATAGGGCCTGTAGTTTGTGTCGTCGCTGATGTGCAGAAAACTGAGGATCTGCATGAAACGATCACGTCCCATAATGTTTCCAGCAAACTGAGACATGACGATTGGCGACGTGTTCCAGTAGTCGGAGAGACGAGGCTTGTCCAGCAAACTCATGTGCAGCAGGATGACAAAGAAGCCTCTCATCTCGTTGAGTGTGACTGGCTTCCACAAAGAATATATCGAAAAAGGAGCAGCAGCATTTCCCACGGCCTCAATCTGCTTCGCAGCATAGCGATTAGTCTCCCGTTTGAGTGTGAGGAGCATGTCGTCCGTGATGAAGAGCCGCAGGAAGTCGTAGGGCGTATCAACACCATCAGGAATGTGGAGGCCAGGCTCACCGGTGAATGGCGGAACAAATGGATAGCAGTCCAAGTTCTCCGACCACTCTTGATCCAACATAGGTTCATCCTCAGGTGGAGACGGAGTGCTCGTAGAAGGCTCTGGAAAATAAAAAGGACAAACATGAAATCTAATTGCTAAAAAATAATAATTGTTAGTCTGAGGAGTTAAATCAAAGTAAAGATAATGTATCAGGTCTGAACATGCCTATTAGATTTAAGTAGGTCTAGGCCTATGCACAGTACGCTCTATGAACCAAATCAATAATAAAACAGCAAAGTAAAAAATAACTCAAACTTCACTTGAACTTTGATCGTAGAACTAGATCTAAACTAATTAAATAAATCTATGTGACAAAAAAACAACTACAGGATTATAAGTTTATACACTGAAGTTTATCATCTAGATCTAGATTTATAATCAGAGTATGCTACCATGTACAGTGACAAGGAAGGCCTGTCTCATGAGTCACAATCTGCCTGACCTTGAGTCGAGAATCAAGATTTCACCATGGAACAACTACGAACAACTCTGCGATTTTTCTGTAATCCAATTGTTTCGAATGCATTTTAACAAGTGGACAGTATCGAACAACAAATACCATGAACGATTGGCATCGAGTGGATGCTTGGCTGAAGCACTTCTTTCCTCCTCTTTCTCAAACATTTTGCAATAAAGCTGATTAATCTTATGATTGTCTGTAATTGACCCTAACACAATGCCTCCTGTCTTTTCTAATAGAGCCGTAGCCTCCTTCACAGCCTCGAATTGAAATGATGCTGTAAGTTTATGGACTGATATCACTGACATCATAATGCTTAGCTAGGTCCACCATGCAAGCATTTGACCATGATACATAACATGGATGTCGCTCTAGAATCCGGTTCATTTTTGGCCATGCCGCTGAGGACACCAATAGAGAATGCTTCAGTGGGTCGGATCTTTACCTCGGTCTTTACCTCCTTTATTGGTCCAAAATACGTTGGAAAAAAACCCGGCATGGATAGCAGCCGCGAGACGGGAGTGATTCTATAAAAATTCCCCTGTTTTACTAGTTGTATTTCTTAATGCAGCGTCTGTGAATGTTCTAGAGGTCTTTAGCCATAACTTACAGATTCCAGCTCATTGGTGTTGTGCTGCGCTATGTTGCATTGGTATGGAATCAGTGTAGTGGATTTTTCTTTTACAGAAAAAATTATTGTTTCTACACCAGTCTTGATATTAAATCTGTCAGCAACTTGTAAATTGGCCGTCATGCAGTCCTGCAACTTGTCCCTTCATAGCTTTTGATGATATTTGAGATTCATGAAGTTTTGCAGGATTTTGTGATTATATCCTATTGTATTGTTCCACTCTGTTGCTCAGTCTATGCTGTCAAAAGCCTTTACGTAGCTTTTTTATTATGGGTATGAGTGGTGGATTTTGTTTTTCACATATGTAGGCCCCAAACTAACAGTGAGAATAGGACCTTGATACCTTTTTTACCAACAAGTTACAATCTAAAAATTAGGAAAAATTCACTGGTAAAAGTTTTCCTGCTAAATATAAGTGGCGGATGGTTGGAGGACATATCTGGTAGGTCTTACATCTTTTCTACTCCTGTTTAGTTTTTGTCTGTCGATCTTTCTTTTGCTTTGCCGTTAATTGTTGCTATTGTGCCACTGTGCTTCTTTTTTCTCAAACTAAAATGAACTCCCCTGAAAAGGACCAAAGAGAGCAGTGACTTTAGCTAATGTTCTTTTTTGAGCTGTTTTTCCATGGCTCCAGCCCATATCTATGCTCAAATTTTAATTTTTATACATGTGGATTGGGATTTTTTGAACTCAAAAGTTCAAATAAGTTTACTGAGTATGTCTCATTTCTTTGTGCTCTCTGTGTTGTGATGTGAAGGTTCATGTTCTGTCATCTTTGTACCGTACATGCTGTAAGATGAGCCTGATGTGTAAAGTTAATAATATTGTGATTGCTTGTTGAGGTTATATGTTGTTTATCATTTGCTGTGTGTTGTGCAAGATTGTTTCATTTTTATTTTCTGTGTCGAGAACACTTTCTTTTTCTTTTTTCACTCTCCACCCTTTACTTACGTCTTAGCCTTAACTGTAAGTAGGCCTATTTCATTTACTTCTAAACATTTCTGTTGCCCATTGAATCTTTTCCTTTTTGCAGCTTTTACAAAAACTAACACTGCTCTTCATTTGTACGTAGAGAATATTTTCGTCTTTCGTAACTTTCAAGCAGCTATGATAATAAAAAAAAAAAAAGAAGAAGAAATTAAATAGTAAACCACAACTTCGAGTTTTCTGAGGTGTAAATATTAAGCGGGTTAATGCCCTTTCTTTTTGTCAGGCTTAAAAACCTGTCATATGATATTGTACAGACATGAAAAGGGGGGAGGGGGTTAAGTCCCAAAAAAATTTGGGAAACTAGAATATTAATGAAGAAAATGGTTTGCCCCGACTGTCAATTTTATTTTTCAAGGCGAGGCTGGTGCTGTTGTAGTTGTAGTACGTGTACATTTTTGTAAAGTTTGGTTGAAAAAAAGGGAGAAGTAGGCAAAATCCTTTTATTGTTAATTGTTCGTTTTAGTTGTTTTGTTTTGATATTTAACAATAGGTAGGTACTTACCACAGGGGAACATTTCGAAGTAGATGAATCTTTAAGCAATAGCATTGATTGGATAGAGCTTTTTAAGCTGAAAATAAAGATGTCTTTGTTTTTGTTGCATCTTAATAATTAATTTTTTTTTTTGGAGCCCTTCTTTGGAGAGTTGTATCTTTCTAAGTTGGCGTTTCATAATCATGAGATGACTTTAACTAAAGTGCAGCACATTGATATCCCAAATCTATATTGATGAAGTTCTATCTCTTTATTTAACAAAGATTTAAATATAATAACCTTAAAAAATGACAAAGAATACTACAAGTTATCCTAATATGTAGTTAACTAGCAGGCTTTCAGAAACAAGCTCCATTTTTTTCAGACTACTCTAGCAATAATTGTACACATTGTAGCATTTATGGTCTTCCAAAAATTGCTTGAAGGCGTTTTTGGCCTTGGAAGTGAAGTCTGAAAAAATAAAGGGGAAATACTGTATGTTCCAAGAATCATTTCTCCACAACTAGTTGAGCTAGAAAGGTGATAGTTATATCACTGTATTCGTCTTTTAAAGAGATACGAGGCTATATTCTTTTTACATTTTTCTTTACACAACAAGAAACAAAGAAAACTATCTAATGAATGTATATTACAGAACAAAAAGAAATTTGAGAAAAAACTAAAAGTTTGTAAAAATTTCATTTTTAAAGCCATCAGAAAACCAAAGACATCCCTGTTTTCAGCTCAAAGAGCTCTATATGCTTAAATCACTATTATTAACTTAAGATTGTTTACTTTTAATAGTACAAATAGCAAGTTAAGCATCGTCCAAGCGACAAGAAACTACTCTGGTGTAAAGGATTATTTCCGCAGTATCTCTTGAATTGCAAGTAGAACAACCACAACTGAACACCACACAAATCAAACATAGGGCAAAAGAACTGCATTAGTCACAACAGGGTTAATAGAACAATGGTAGCATTAGATTAATTAGAATGCTGTTACCTTAGAGGTAGGCATTCTGAATCCTGAGGCAGGACTCGTTCAGTTCAGGAAGACAACTATTTTCCAGAGGCGGCAGTTATTCATTACTGCTCACAGGGCTGAAGTCAAAATTCCAGGCGAAGACAAACTTGGCTTCAACTAGTGCGATGTCATCTGCTCTAGGCCAGCTGAAGTATTCCTGGTTTGCTTTCATCTGTTCCAAAAATTTCATCGCGGCTGATGTGTTGGTGCAAACGTTAACTACTTGGACAATGTAGAACCTTTCGTCGTGGTAGACTGCCGCCCAGGTATCAGGTCTTGTGAAACGAAATAGCTCATTCCACAGCAATATTTTTTTCTCATCTGCCCCTTCTTCCTCCAGGCTCTCTTCTTCCACTGCCCTCTCTGTCTCACTACCATGACTGACATTGCTGCTCAGATGGCTGATCAGGTCTTTATCAGCTCATCTGTTGGCTTTGATAGCTTTAGGGTGCCACGCATTCTCAATATCAGCATTCAGCTCTGTGCCCCCCAGAGACGTTTTCAAGACTTTTACGTCTTGTGCTCATGAGCAGTGACCCCCATGGCGTATGACATCCTCGATCAACTGCTTGCGAAACTTGGCAGATTTAATCTAAAGAGCTTGTTGAGTAGCAGTGTTTTCCATCATTTGCCTTCTAACTGCTTTCACTACTTCCTTTTCGTTTTGCCTGGATGCTGCTCTATATGTACTTAGCTTTGATGACTTCCTCACAGTGCTCATCACCTCGGCACCCTATTGTGGCGACTTGTTGTGGAGCCAATCTGTGTTGTTGTGCTTGGACATGTTTAGGGTGGACTGGTGATGAAGTGATGCGTTCCTGTGTTTGTTTTTCTGGAAGTCGAAATCTCCGAAGGCGTTTTCTCCAACTAGATTTGTGAGTGGGTACTTGTAGAGCTTTTCCGGTATCACAGCCATCCTTCCCCCTTCTAAAATTCTAAAAAGTCCCCCATTTGCTTTGACAGCACCTTTTCTGAACTCAACATTAGAGTCTGAAATGAGGTCACGAAAATTTCTCTCCTTTCCGGGACATCGTTGAGGAAGTCGTACAGACAATCACGAAGAGCAGCTTCATTTGGTAGTGGAAAAGATACTGACAGAGTTGTAGAAAAAGTCTGCTCAAGCACTTGGAGGGCATCATGTGCCAAAGCTGAGAATGTCGCATGCAGTTCTCGCACATAGCGAGGGAATGAAGCAAAACTAGTGTGACTCTGGACAAGTTTCCAGTCGGGTCCTGTGAAATGCAGAAGCATCAAGCCTAACGCTGTGACAAGTAACATGAGAACAGGGTCTGAAGCATCTTTTCTCAAACTTTCAATCAGTAGATTGACATGGCCAGTGAACAAACCTGAGATAAATTTCCTGACCGTTGGCGGGCTTTGGATCAAGCGAGCAGCTCCCTCAAAAAAGCAGTTGAAGCTATTTGATTTGTAGCTTGGCAGCCTGATGTTAACTTCATTTTCCTCATAGAATTGCTAGCCATTCTGCATGACGTCCACTCTTCTGATCTCCCTTGGGACCTAATATGGCTAGTTCAGTCCTGGCAAACCTGGAGGCCTCTGACAAGGCGAAGAGTGCAAACCTACTACATGCATCACATCCGAGTCTTGACCCACAAGACTTTTCATTTCCCTTCAGAGCCGAGTGACAGTTAGAGCTTTAACCCAACAAAAAATGAGTATTGCAGTGCAAGAATGCAAAATCTCCATCTTCCATCACGGAAGTTGTCGAGGTCCCGGGCAAACTTCTTCAGTACACTGGCTCGGTCTGTCATGGTACTGCAGAGCCTTGACAAAATGTCCCCGAAGGTCTTCTCTTTATCTGTGGGCTCAAAGAGATCTCCTATTTCTTTGAAGATGGCAATTGTGATGTTCAGTAACGTGGCTGTATCTTCTCTGGCAATATTAGTGAACCCCAAGCTCAGAGTGTTCCCATTTTCCAAAGTTATTTGGTGGTCAATGAATTTGCGCTGGTCTCTTGATGTCCCTTCTTCATGGAGGATAAAATGGCTCTGTTGCAGTTTCTCAGCAGTCAGAAGCTTTGACGGAACATGGACCTCATCTGCAATGTATCTCAGAGTTGTCTGTGATAGCAAGTCAGACAATTTTCAGGAAACCCCAAAGAGGCTGACATAAGAACACTGAGATGGACTCCCTTTGCATTTTCTCAGATGAGAGAAGTTCATGACTCTTTATGACTGCAGATTGTCTTATTAATTGCCTCTTGGTCTCTTAGATCTCTTTCTCTCTTGAATCTGTCACGAATTTTCATTGCTTTGTAAAGAGAAGTCTGAGCTAGCCATATCTCCTTAGTTAAACGTGTAATTTCATTATCTTTGCCTTGTAGCTGTTCAGCCTGGTCTTTTGTTAAGGCTTTCAGTCTTTCTGCTTCTTTCCTAAGCAAGATGTTCCTCTTGTAGGTCTTGCTTGCCTGTAACGTGCCCCTCCTGAGCTTAAGAGCTTGAAAGTTCTTCAATTTTTGACAAAGGTCAGCATTTTCTTTCACCAATATCAGAACTTTCCCCTCATCGGCAAGCCTCTCTGTTCTTTTCTTTTGTCAGTAAGTGCTTTCTGTAGGGCGTTGAAACAGCTACTAGTGATGGTCACAGAAGGTGAGGAAGCTTTTGGAGTTGATGCAAAAGTTGGGCAAAAGTTGTCCGTCTTGAGGTCAGATATGTTTACTGGCTATGCTGGCATGAGTGGAGTGGATGTATCCTTTGAGGTACACGTGGTAGCCTCTGTTTCTGATGCATCAGGAGAGATAACAATGGTGTCTTGAGTCTGTCGTGGAGTTGGGAAGCAGAAACCGCTCTGTAGCCATTCGTTCAGGCTGGCTGATTCTTTCTTTCTACAAATCTTTTTGTACTGAGCTGCACATATTTTCACAGCTCTCAGAAACTCAGCCTTCGAGCAGGACAGTAGTGTGTCGGATATTGAAATCACACTTCTCCACAAAAGATAATTTGACAGACGTTCCTTATTCCAGTGAGTGTTCTGGTCCAGGACGATGTCATTTGTAACATGAGACTTTGTAAACAAGTTGACCTTTAAATGCCTGTCCACACCACACGCACTCTCTCAATGCAGGCGTAATCTCATCGAAGTAACAAGGGTGTGCCAGCTAGTTTGCCTTTTCAGTATTGGGTAGATTGTAATATGTTGTTGTCAACCTGGCTAGACTAGATGAAGAGTAAGCTGAATCCGGAAGCAGCTTGCAGAATCACTTTTCAACCCGAATGCAAGTTGAAAAGGAAAAACTGCATTAACACAATTAAATTTGTTACCTTGTGGCTTTCTGTTCACACATTAAATTGCTGTTGATAATGGGCTACTTTTTAAAAATATATACAGTATACAGTCGAACCTGCCACTTGTACAAACGGCCACTTTCCATTTCCCCCTTTCGTTTTTTATGTATAGTGAAAATGTGTAAAACGGGCACTTGTCCAACGCGGCCGCTGCCACTCTATTTCATCAATCCTTATCCTCGGCCAAATTTACCTCCCTGAGATAACCAGGCTATTTAAACAAATATGCATTTTCCCCTGACGCTGTGGACAAGCCGTTATAATTCATTCACCTGTCGTTATTGTCAGTCCTTCCTACGGATGAAACGATCATGTTACTTTCAGGTTATTCCCAAAGTTTACACAAGGTCACCAATGGGAAACAATAAATTTTCAGCTGCTGTTAAGGGAAGCGTGTGATCCGTCATAACCTATAAGCCCCCCTCACAACTCAGTCCGTAAACCCAGTCCATAACAACAATGGAAGTCAACACAAACTGGCGACAGAAGTGTCGCTCGTTCGCCGAGTGGTGTCGACCCATTTGTTTGTTTTACATGTACTCTAGCACTTGCCCTTCCTCATCTGACACTTTTCGTTTTGTTTTGACCTTTCACGAAACCATAATTTTAAAAAATAAATAGTAAAACTAACAACAAAAAAGTTCAATAAAAACCGTAATATTCTCTCCTCCTTTTCAGAAGAATAAAAATCAACAAAAAAAAAAATAAAAAAAAAATAACAACCCCAAGACATTTTAATGAATCCTAAGGCAGTCCTAAGCCTCCGACCACCCCCAGTTGGGACCTCAAATGGCAATGCACTTACCGTTGCTCTTCAGTCCAGTGTTTAGCTTATTACTTATTGAGATGCAATGGTGTACACATGTACTGTATTAGTATTGGGGATCTTTGATAGGAGGATATTGCGCCTTGACTCTGGACTACATTATCTAGTGCTGCTGTTTAGACACCAGAATACTTCACCCAGGTTTATTCTTGGACTCTTAGGTGTTGTTACGTGGTTTTTGGTTTTCTTTTTCTGTATGTACATTGAGCAGTTGTTGTTACCATGGTATAAGTTATCACAGTGTTACATGTAATAAGTATCAATAAAAAAACGCATTTCATGTGTGTGTGTGGATGAAATGTATCATGTTAGAATTGTGAGGAAGACATTCTTATACGGGGTGCCCACTACGGATGGGATCGGCCCGATCCAGCCGTAGTGGGCACCCCGTATTAGAATTGCAGGTTACTTCACTCAATGAAATATAATAATATAAATGCTTTTGAAAACATTTCTCATAGAAGTTTGATATGATGGATACTACTGTTGAAATAAAATATTTTGAAACTTGAAATTGCTTGTGTAATACATGAAGCTGATTTTTTAAAATGATTTTTCTGAAGGGATGGAAAGTGGATAAGAGAAATATCGTTTTTTCCTTTTCATCACTTACCATCTTTCTCTGCAAAAGGGATATTATGACTCACATTAGTGTCATTCGTGAACAGGTTAAAAGGGCTTTGCAGAACACCTGAGTTTGATTCCCACGTTGAGAGTCAAAAAAAAAAAAAAAGAATCAGTATATCTCCATTCTCCATCTGTCTGCTGGAATGTTGTGTCCCTCTCAACGCAATTTAGCTTTGACATGCAAGGTCAATCAAAGCAGCCCATCTCCTATCTAGATTGTGTGGATGGGGATGTAAAACGTGTATAATTACAATCTTTATTATTATAACATCTTCTACTGATATCAACTATAGAACATAGTGGGTGGTTGTCAGTAATGTCAACTGTATTATAGTTTGCTCCTTCTTTCTTATCAAACGTGTATCATCCTTAACTTATCTCTCCTCTTTTTCGTGTTTTGTTACTTTCTTGTTCCAATCTTTGGCACTTATATGACCTAATTGTGTGTTGCAAGTGCTGTAAAACTCTTACTAAAACTAAACTAAAGAACATGACAAAGGACAACCGAAGATAGTGGCCTGTGAAAGCCAATAACTTTCCCAGAACAGATCTCAAGATGATGTGGAAAGACTTAACTGCCAATTCAATACTGCAAAGGCTTACACATGTATGCCACATGAATACATTTTTTGCACTTAGTGTACAATTTCTGGCACACATTCCCCAGGGGGAAGTGCCACTGACTGTAATGTCTTTAGGCCATTCCCAAAGGGGGGACATTTCTCGTTCAAGCATAGTAGAATTGTAAATGGGCTGACTCATGTCACGCTCATAACTATGCCTGATCTATAACAGGGAACTGCTGCTTTTTCTTTCCTGATCCTTACTATTGTCATTTTCCTTTACTTCTTTTGTATGTTTGTCACTCCCTTGTGACCTGCTATTTCCGGGGTGCCTTGACAGTCGAAGCAGACCTTGTGCTGTTGAAGCTAATAATAAATAGCATTTGTATATAGCGCATATCCCCGCTCATCAGCAGGCTCCATGCGCTTTACACTATATTATTACCCCAGCAGACCATAGAAGAACACTCCGAAACATTCTCAGCTTTCCGGGAAGCATAGTCCAAGCAGCTGAGTAAGCGCTCAAACACTAACAAACTGACAAGATCTTTCGGTGTCTATAGCCGGGTACCCATTCCCACCTGGGTGAAGTGAGTAAAATTCGTGTAAAGTGCCTTTCCCAAGGACACGTCGGGCCCCTGACGGGATTCGAACCCACGACCTTACAGTTGCGAGTCCGAGAGCCTAACCACTAGGCCACCGACGCCACAGCTAGAGAGGTGAGCAGTCTAACTTCTAAGTCTGATTCCCTGTAAAGACTTATCTGTTGACACCCACCCCTTGGCGCTCATATGACCTTATGCAGTTGCGAGCGCCGTAAAGCCCTCTACTATAAATAAAAATGGCACACATTTGCCTTAAAGTGTAATTAGTTAAGCCATAACTGCCATCATTTTGTTTTTGTTTTTGTGGGTAATTTTACGCTCCCATGGACTCACTTTAGAAATTAGATAATTTAGGAGGTGGGTTTCTGACCCTGCTTGCCATGGCCAACCCTGGCTGAGAGGGAAATAACACCATCCCAGCAGAAAGACCAAAAAACTCGATAAAAAAATCTCCCCTCTTGGGGAATCGAACTCGGATCTTCAGCGTGCGGCAGCAAAGTGCCTTACCACTATACCACAGGCGCTGGTTTGCCGTTATCACATAACATGGCATGTATAGACGTAGCACTGGTACAGGAATAAAACTATGCTGCTTGAAAGTAAAAGCAGCATAACATGATGGCGGCCGCTGAAATAAGAGACACATTTGCAGTGACAGTAAGCAACTGTCCGTCTTTCAGTCACATCTCTGATCTTATGGCCGACTAACACCGAGCCCCCTCGGATAAGGCCGAAAGTATTTCAGTCAGAGATCTCGTGAGCAAGTTGCACTCGTTAAAGATCCCTTATTGGTCCTAAAATCGATGATTGGGCTTCGGCCGCCATCCGGGCGGCCAAAATTCAAAATAAATTCCAACCAAATTGAAAATGCTTATTGATAGTGTGTCCCACGCACTCATTTGACGTAATGCAGTTGCGAACGCCGTAAAAAAACATTTACAAAAACTAAACCAATAAAAACAAAACAACAACATAAAAACAAGCCGTGCAGTCCCAAAAGTATGACTTCATAAATGAAATCGAGCTTTGGCTTGGATCATTCATAATGTTCTCGTTTTCACAATGTATTCCAGCTCAAAAGAGAAGTAACTGTCTTTCCCCATATGCGTGCCATTGTCTCGATTACTCCCCTTTTAGGTGCGCCAAGTAGAAGCATTACATATTATTTTATTGTAATGTATTTTAGTTTTAGTAGAGGTTTTACGGCGCTCGCAACTGCATAAGGTCATCATATGAGCGCCAGAAGATTAGATGCGTTACAAGAGAGTAACAAACATAAAAAAGAAGATAAGGGCGATAGATGTTTGATAAGAAAGAAGAAGCAAACCACACCAGTGCACCGCCAACCACCCACATTGTACATGTAATGTATTTTGTGTGCAGCTTGGACTTGGAGATTTTTTCTACTTTTATTTGTTGTCCACTTTAATTTAAAAAATTAGGGAAAAGCTGACTTCGCGGAGAACAAAACTCTTTCAAGAAACAAACGTTGCCGTTCGTTACCGCTTTGAACTAATTTAAGGATAACACTTTGAAAATAATGTGTATTTTTCTGGACTGGTGCTGATGACCGTACGCAGGCCTACATAATACCATATACTCATACTTCGAATCTCTAAAGGGGCTTTCTTGAACTTGAGTTGTTTGGAGCGTTTTCAAAACTAGATTCGGACCTTTCGCAACCAGAAAGGCTACCGAACGCGTCAAATTCAGAGGTCCTGCCTGTTAACCCTCTCTGCATCTGTACCAGACCTATTTTACGATCAATCTTTCTTTTTCTTCTTCTTTTTTTTAAAGTAAGTGTCTTACGGCACTCACAACCGCATAAGGTCATGGGCACACGAGGCACATTATTAAGCATTTCCAGTTTGGTAGGAACTGATTTTGAATTTTGCCCGGGTACCCGGCCAAAGACAGTGAAAGATCTTGTCAGTATGTTAATTCGTTTTTTCCCCTCTGTCACACTGTCACTACTCCTGACTCTGTGTTGGTTTTGGTCAAAGTCAAACTAGTGGAATACTGATGTTCGAATCCAGGTGGGATATTTTAGTTTCTCATAATTTCTGGACAGGACAGTTTTTGTGAGCGCATGAACTCATGCGTTCGAAAATATGAAAGGATTTTATTTCCTATAAAGGCTTTTTATGACGAGTTTCACCATCCGTATCTACTGTACAGTATCTTAAGATATTTGTTTGTGGTCGAAGGATGCCAAATGTAGGTGTTCCTACTTCTTTTTAAATCCATCTCTCCTTCGTTTTTTGTTTCTGTCTGTCCATCTGATTCTTAACTCCCCATTTCCATCAAGCACAAAATTGCTTTTAATTAAGTTTGGATGTACTTTAGTTTTTCACCAAAATCCAACTGATTATGGCCCTGACAGCCCATGTATTAGCTTTGACCTTGGAATTAATTATTGTAGATCTACAGAGAAAGTGGTTTGTGTGTGTGGGAGGAAAGGGGGCGGCGGGTGGGGGGTTCCACAGGTTGTTCATTTTTCTTTGTTCTGCTTCTGCCGTTTTTTTTTTGGTATTTAAATATACACCTTTTTCGTGCTGGAAATACCAGTTATTGAGTCGGTTAGCTTCTCTGCACTAAGATTCTTGCTTTTTCCTAGCACTTAATGCCTGCTATTATATGTCAATGTCCGCCTCCTTAATCAAACTAAAGCATATTATCCGGTGCGTCGCAAAGAAAAACCTTTAAAGTTGTGGATGTCTGGCGGGCACTCTGGTGTGGTTTGCTTCTTTTTTTCTATAAAAATCTATCGTCCTTATCTCTCTTTCTTCTTTTCTTTATACTTATGTTACTCTCCAATAGAACCTCTGATCTATGGCATTCAATATGAACTAATTTGTGTTGCATGTGCCGTGAAACTCACAAAAATTAAAACTAAAACCTCGAAACTCCTTAAACAGGTTATCGAAAATGTTGTCTATCATGATATGTAGCCAACTATTGGATTAATTATTAAATATAAGAAGTACAGTACTTTTTATATTATCAGCAGACAGGAATGACAGAAAGGTAACGGGGTGATTATTACATTGTGTATATGTTTTTCTTCTGATTTTCTTTTTTTTAGGAGGGTGGGGGGGGGGGGGTTGCTTCAGGCCACATGTTTCTGCAACTAACACTAGTAAGTATAAGATCACATAGTGGAACAATTAAAAACAATAAAGATACTCTTATTTCCTTACAGAATACAAGAAAGGCGCAGGAAGCTATAGATAGACAGAGAAGTAAAGGCAATTTATATTATATGGCTATGAGTATGAGTGTTTCTCATCTCTCCTCTCCTCTCCTCCTCACTTCTCTCCTCTCCTCTCCTCTCCTCTCATATTCTCTTCTCTTCTCTTCTCTTCTCTTCTCTTCTCCTCTCCTCTTCTCTCCTCCCTTCTCCTCCCTTCTCACCTCTCCTCTCCTCTCCTCTCCTCTCCTCTCCCCTCCTCTTCTCCTCTTTTCACATCTCCTCTCCTCTCCTCTCCTCTCCTCTCCTCTC